>NW_026652281.1:61804121-61973851 GCF_009828535.3 Hylobates moloch | reverse complement strand
TTAAATGTAGTTTTCTTCCCTTCTAGTGTCTTTAGAAAATCAGAGTCTTTTTAAGAAAGTAGTGCTTACCACAAATTGAGCTGTGAAAATTGCAGGTGTTTTTAAGGCAGCTAATAGGGACTAAATTTGGTAGTTACAAGATGATATAATCAGACCTATGGAAAAATTAGAGAAAGTTATTAAAGTGGAATTACTCTCAGATAGTAGAAAAAGACCATCGCAGAGTCTTCATCCAGGTCAGTGAGTTACTTTGTTCTTTTTTCGTTTTTGTTTTTCTGTTGAGTCATTAGTAGAGATTGAAGTAGTAAAAAGCAGAAATGACAACGAAAAGCAGTCAACTCCTAATTAATAGAAAAGCGTGTAACCAGTGTGATATGTTCCACCTACAAAAATACTCCACAAAATCCAGAGATGATAAAAAATATATGTTTTCAGACTAGATTATTGTGGCTTAGCTCTGAAGCCTCCCATTCCAATCAGTCATAAGTAACCAAATACATCAATAAAATAATAATAGAGTATTATCCAGTTAATCAATCAAATTTTAATTTGTGTGATCATTTCAGTTCAACTTTCCTTCTCAGCAGTGTGAGGTGGGCCAGGCACGGTGGCTCATGCCTGTAATCCCAGCACTTTGCAAGGCCTAGGCTGGCAGAACATGAAGTGAAGAGGCTGTGATCATCCTGGCCAACATGGCGGAACCCCGTCTCTACTAAAAACACAAAAATTGGCCGAGAGAGGTGGCATGTGCCTGTAGTCCCAGCTACTCAGGAGGCTGAGGCAGGAGCATCGCTTGAACCCAGGAGGAGGAGGTTGCAGTGAGCCGAGAGCACGCCACTGCAATCCAGACTGGTGTCAGAGAAAGACTCCATCTCAAAAACAAACAAACAAAACAAAACAAAACAAAAAGAAGTGTGAGGTGGGGTGAGGAGGGCATGTGCCCATGCTGTCCATGCTGCCCATGCTGTGGTATGAATGAAATTCCATTCTGCAATACAAATGCCCAAATGTTTAAGTTGGAACTGGTAAATCTTTTCACAAAAAAAAAAAAAAAAAAAAATAGAAAAAAAGAAACTCTTTGTAGCACTTACCAATTTTTTGTGGCATGCATATCCTCAGTTTCAAGCTAACAATGCTTTAACAACTGTGAACCTTCTGAGTGTTATTAACCACCAGCTATCCCAAGCCTGTAAGGGGCCAGCTTCAGCACATTCCTGCTTTGACTTCTGAGCACAGAGGGAACTAGGTTCTGACTTCTTGCACCCTGCTAGGATGCAGGAAGTTAGAGCCTAGTTCCAAATCACTGGTTAAAAAAAAAAAAAAAAAAAAATGAAAGAACATACACACCAACACCCCACCCATAGAGAGCTTTTGGCCCACATGCTGATGAGACATTCGTGTTCTGCAGGGACAAGAGAAGCTTCTTCCTAGGCTTCCTCCAAGCCCATGAGAGGAAAATAAAAGCAAAACACCGATAAACACACCCTGGAAAGACATTGAATATGGTCCATTCCCCAACCAGAAGGATGTAGAAAGGAAAATGTGCCTCATTCTTATGCCTCCTGAACCTTCTTTCCCAGCTGTCTCTGATCTCATCTTTCTCTCATTCACCTCTGAATCTTTTATAATATGATGGGTGAAGGGATGTTTGCAAAGGTTTTATTTTTAAAATCACCCCATTGTTTCTCTACTGTACTGCAAAACCTATGATAGTGAATTATCAAAAGTTCTAATATTTGTGCCATTAGAGTCCCAGAAGAATAAATTAAAAAGATTGGTTCAGAAAAATACTTGAAAAAATACTGACCAAAACTTCCAAAATTTGGTAAAAGATACAATGAAGTAGTAAATCAAAATGATTTTATAATTTGGCAACAGAGGTGATAAAAATGTGTACTTATTTACCTCAGACAAGGACATAAAGACATTATTATAGCTACTTTTTTCTGTCTAAGCAGGTTATGGAAAGACTTAGGAAGTTAACTGGAGATATGGAATAATCAAATTTTTAGATATTTACAAACATAATATTTGCAGTGAAACAAGCACTCTATTTTAGTAGCAAATTAGACTATGCAGAAGAAATAATTGGTAAACCTGAATACATAGCAAGAAAGCTATTAAAAAAAAACCTAGAGAAAAAAGACATTTTAAAAATAAAGATAGCCACAGTGAATGGTGAAAGAACTGCCAACGCCCTAAATGAGGTACAGTTGGAGAATTTCAAACACACAGAGAGGATTGCAGGAAACATTAAAAATAAATAAATGAACTGACAGCTCCAAGAAGCTACATTAACCCCAAGCAGAAGAAGTATAAGCAGAACTATACACCAAGACACACCTTGGTCAAATTGTTTAGCCAGTGATAAAGAAATAATCTTAAAAGCAGCTGAAGAGAAAAAAGATGGAGGAACAGAGATAAGAATAACAGCATACCTCTTATCAGAAGTAACTGAGGCCAAAAGACAATGAAGAAATATCTTTAAATAATTTGAAAAAGTAATAAGCTTTATTCTAGATTTCTGAAACTAGGAAAAAACTTCAAAACCAAGGACAACATAAAAATATATTAAAACGTACAAAAACTGAAAGAATTCATTACCAAAGGAGCTATGTTATAAAAAATAATAAAGTAAATCTTACTAGCAGAAGAAAAATGATAACAGAGGGAAATCCATATCAATACAAAAAAGAAGATTTATTTATTGAAAATGGTAAATACTTGAGTACATATGACTTTTCTGATTATTAAAAATCTTAAAATTGGTAATTGATCGTTTATGGCTAAATTATAATAATATATATTAATAATATTATGCAATGTTGTAAAAATCTATAGAAATAAAATGTATGACAAAAATATCACAAACCCAAGAGTTAATTGGAAGTATACTGTTACAACTGAAGTCAAATAATATTGCTTGAAGTTAGACTATACTAGGGATATTTAATAAGAAACTGAAATTCAGAATAAAGAGTTAAAACTAGTAAATCACAATAAATCCAGAAAAAAATAGAAACATAATAAATTAGCATAAGAGATGTCATAATAAAAAATAATTAAGCAACCTAAAAGAAGAGAGAAAATGAAAAAGAGGGAGAACAAAGAATCAACAGACAAAATAGAAAACAAATAGCAACGGGGCAGATTCACACACAGCTGTATCACCACTCATATTAAATGTGAAGAGTGTACACACCTCAATTAATACTCAGTACTTGTCAGATTGCATAAAAAATGAGAACCAATTATATGCTCTGGATAAAATATCCACTTTAAATGCAAACACACAAATAGATTAAAAGGGAAAAGATAGGAAAAAACGTCATCCTAATATTAGCCTAAAGAAAACAGAAATGTCGGGATTAATATTAGACAAAGTTGATTTCAAAACAAAGAATATGGACAGAGGAGAGTCACTTTAAAATGACAATGGTTAAACCATCAAGAGGAAATACCAATCCTAAATGTTGACACATCAAATCACAGAGCTTCACAATACATACACTAAAACCTGATTAGCTGCAGAAATAGACAAATCTAACAGAAATCTGTAAAAAATTTTAAATTTCTTTTATTAATAATTAATAGAATGAACAGAAAAAAATGGGTAAGTATATAGAAGACTTGAGCAACACTATTGACCAACCTGACATAAATAAAAATTATAAAACACTACACACACCTAGCAACAAAAGCAGGTTGGAAAGCAATGCTTAAAATTAGCTATATAACATTTTTATTCACAATACGTACAATTTTTTTAAACCCTGAAATGCCTTAAAATTCATTTTACCAAACTGAAGTCAGTAAAATGGTGTTGATTTTTATTTTCCTTCTTTGTATTTTTAACGTTTTTTAATAAGACATATATATGTATGTGCATATGTATATATACACATATACACATGTACGCACATATATTAATATATATGTGATATTATATATCATATGTCAGTTTCCTGCTTCTTTCTTCTTAACTTTAGCCATTTTTTGTGCATGCTAGCCTGATATTCAACTCTCAGTTCTGCATCTGTTTGCCTAAAAGTGTTCAGGGGCCACTGGGGACCACTCTTCCCATGTTTCCAGGAGGCTGGGACTGCTAGGGAATTAATGCCAACAGGGAACCGTGCTCTACCAATGACAGGCTGGGGTTAATGGGTAAGGACCCTAGCCCTCCCTCCCACAGTATGGGCTAGCTCTGTTTCTTCCAGAATCCTGTAATGGCATGAAATCCCGTTTATTCACAGTGATAAAATAATGCAACCTTTGATGATTTTGTTTCCTTCCTTTTCTGGTCAGAAAAATGACAATAAAGTTATTTCTTTTAAAAAAATACAAGCAACAGAGAATACATTGATTTAGATATATTGAGGTGAAAAATTGTAAAATTGATAGAAAACATATTTAAATACTGCCAGCTTTTCAAAACTAAAAATTTATTTATTTTTTGCTGAGAATTAAGAGGTCAGTAGTTTGGCTTGTGGCCTAGGTGAAATTAAAAATCTAAACAGCCACTGTGAGCAACACAGTAAGTCTGCTAGTTTCAAAATAGGAACAAATAACATATAATTAAAGAATCTGACAAAAATCTTTAGTAGTTCATACAAATGAAATTGAGTATTTTTTTTTTTTTTTTTGAGACAGAGTCTCACACTGTCTCCCAGGCTGGAGTGCAATGGCGGGATCTTGGCTCACCAAAACCTCCGCCTCCCAGGTTCAAGTGATTCTCCTGCCTCAGCCTCCCAAGTAGCTGGGATTACAGGCATGTGCCACCACGCCTGGCCAGTTTTTTTGTATTTTTAGTAGAGACGGGGTTTCACTATGTTGGCCAGGCTGGTCTTGAACTCCTGACCTTGTGATCCGCCCATCTTGTTTCAATTATTTATTTATATAGTAAGATTTTAAGCATAAGATACAATTTTGCACAATTTTGCTTGTACATATCGCTTTTCCTTCAAAAATATGATCCCAAATGATAAATTTCAAAGTTTTCACAGTGTGCTCCTATTTCACACACTGAAAACCAGGTGACAATCCTTAGCTCTTATTTATATTTGTTAATCACATTAATTAGTTTAAAATAAATGAGTTTTCTTCCATCTCTGTGATTTTCAGTAGAGACTTTTCACATCTTTTCCTCACTGATAAAAAGAAATAGAAAATCCAAGTTTTGACATCTAAAGCATTATTAGTAGAATCAGTAAGGCTCATTATTCTGATTTTTACTCCCACCCCAGAAATCTTTTTAAAGTCTCTATTAAAATGAAAAATAAACCTATAAAACTTTAATATGTGAAAGAAATAAACTGGTTATTACTCAAAAATAATGTGTGAACATACATTCATATAAATTATCACATTTAATCTCTATCTCAAGTTGAAGGTCAGAAAATTAGATTTGTTCATGGCCACACAGTTATCTGAGTCCAATGTTATTGCATGTTTTCCACAGAAGTTAATGTAGTCATTGTTAGGTAACATGGCACAGTAAGACGGCGCTGGTTCCGGGTTCTTCACCCCCGGTTCCCGGTTCTCCACCCCGCGAGCCCGCCAAGAGAAGGCCAATCAGGGAAGAACACCTCTTGCCTTTTACTCAAACCCCACCCCTAAGCCAATCACCGATGCCCACGTAGCCCCACTGAGTATAAAAACCCAGCACCTAAGCAGCTTGCCCTCTCTTCCTTCCTTCTCCTCCTCCGTGTGGTGTCGCCTTGGTGCCTCCAATAAAATCGCTTGACCGCGACCAGCGTGTCTTTGGTTTGAGCCCGATCGGGTCCGACTCTGAGTCGGTCCGACTCTTTCAGTCATTATGGCTAATAAAAGTCAGAATCAGCATTTGAAACCAAGTCTGAAGTTACAGACCGGCTCTTTTTTCTACCTCATGAAGTCTCTTAGCAACAGAAGACATGTTATTAAAACTACCTTTTTTTGGGTTATTACCATGGGCAATTTGGTGTATAGTAAGCTTTTTACATGCTTATTTTATCATTTTTGCATATCAATCTTTCGCAGTTGAATGAAACTGAAGCACAGAAATCTTAATGCTTATTCATGTTACACATGAACAGGGCGGGTAATTGGTGAAACTGGAATTTAAAGTAGGATATGTCTCTCTCCAAAGCCTGTAGAGTTTATCTTTTTCTGACACTTCTAAAATTTTATTTTTGTTGTATTGAAAGCATAGGCTGTAACAACTGATCTATTTCAAAAATTTTAATTTTTAAAATATTTTCTGCCACTGTACATTACCCATATCACCTTTATTATTTTGTACACATTTAGGCATTAGTGTTAGTTGTACAAATAATACGTTGTAAGTTTTTTTATTCATACTATGTAGATTGACACTTTTTCTCCTAACAACTGATCCTTCATGCATTTAAGTTTTCTTTCTTCCAGAGAAGATTCTCCTCAACTACACCACTGAGTTGGAACTCTTTTATGCTCCTCTTCAGAAACATATATTGCTTCCTATAAAGTGAAATTTTCATATCTTTGTATTTCTCACTATTACTTTTCTTTTATGTTGTCAATTTTACTTTTTTGCCTTACATACACTGTATTTACATCTGATTTATATTCCCATTATTTTATTCTTTACTTATGGGTTACATAGTTCTCCTCTCACTTGCTGCTCTAATATATTGTCCTATAGATTATATGTTTTCTTTTGCCAAACAGATATACTGCTGTGTTGCCTAGAGCAGACTTAGCACTATTAGGCAACTCTGGGTTCTTTATTTGTTTGTTTTTTGTATTAAAGGGCTTTCTAAATTAATTTAAACCTGAAAATCAATGGTAATACAATCACGACACATAAATTATTTAACTTTCACTCATTTCCTTAGTATTAAACTGAAAATAATTTCTTAGCCTTTCTTCCCTTCTCAGAAAATAAACTTGAGACAAAGACTCATGTTAAGAATATTTTACTGGAGTCCTAGAGCAGTTCAAGAGGTCAGGAATAAGAGAGAAGAGAGTAAAGCAGGGATGTGTTATTGAGTTGGCCACAGGATTTTCTGCGATAACACAGGTCCAAGCACTTGAGGGAGAAAGGGAAAACATTTATGCACTGGCTCCCATCCCACCGATCAAACGTTTTAGCCACACCACATCCACTTCCCTGTACTTTCAGGTTACACATGCTGGGTTCCAGTCACATTCTTGTTTCTGTCAACTAGGAAGTTCCGTGATCTGAGAGAAGAGTCATAAAGTAGTGCCTGGGAGAGGCTGTTGATACATGAAAGCTACTTACATCTGGCTGGAGCCCAGGCGGGGCTGGCTGATGCAGCAGTAGGGCTATAAAAGGCTATAAAAATCTGAAGTGGTGCATGAGAGATCTCTGGTACAAAAAAAGTTCAGAATTGATAGATACACTTTCAGTAAATTTGTAAACATTTTCCTTAAAATCAATTAATTCTGTTGATGTTCCTAATTCATTTATACCCAAAATCACAAATTTTGTTTTCATAATGAAAATTTGTCATCTATCCAGTCTTACTCTGCCTCACACTCAATCCTTACCTGGTCCATGTTATAGATAGGATTGTTGTTCTTGATTTACATTGAAGAAAATTAGAAAATCTGTTCAAATCTCAGCCTTTGTCTGCTATTGTAGGCTGTACAGAGATATAGATTACATTCAAGTTTCAACTGTATTTGAGTTAATGTTTTTATAAAAATAGAGCTTACAAGCAACTCAGTCTGAAAATTTTGTTTTAAAACATACCCAATTGGAATAAGATCCAGGAAAACATTAAAATAAGGCATATTTTTAGCAACTTTCTTCACCTTGTAATCATCTTAGTGAGACCTGGGTTTTGTCTCAAATTATAGAACCTATAATTCGTGTTCAAATTTTCTAGTCTTTATTATCAATCCCAAATTTTTTAGCATGTTTTGCCAAAATATATGAAATCTTCCCTTTGATACAGACTTCTACTTTTCTAGTTTTTCTTATAGAAAGATAGTCTCAATTTATCACAAAGGCATTATTTTACTTACCTGCCCGTCATCTTGAATAAAAGGTACATTTTTTACTTTCTGTATTTAAAATAAATATTTCTCCAGTGTCAGACTCACTACAATAACTTTTGCAATACAGTCGAGAAGCAACGGGGTGATTACAAAAGTAAAACCTTTTTTTTATTTTTTATTTTTTATGCAAACATCCCTAACCACTTCGCATATTATAAATGACACAGATGTGACTAAGAGAGAGATCAGACTATAGGAAACTGGGAGAGAAAGTTCGGGAAGCCCAAGAATGAGGCACATTCTCTGCTTATTCTTAAAAAGCAAAAAAATAACAGATGCTGGTGAGGTTGTAGCGAAAAAGAAACACTTACACTCTGTTGGGGGAAGTGTAAGTTAGCTCAACCATTGTGGAAGACAGTGTGGTGATTCCTTAAAGACCTAAAGACAAAAATACCATTCTACCCAGCAATCCCAATCCTGGGTATACACCCAAAGGAATATGAATCATCTATTATAAAGACACATGCACAGGTATGTTCACTGCAGCACTATTCACAATACAAAAGACATAGAATCAACCTGAATGCCCATCAATGAGAGACTGGATAAAGAAAGTGTGGTACATACACACCGTGGAATACTATGCAGTCATAAAAAAGAACAAGATCATGTCCTTTGCAGAAACATGAATAGAGCAGGAGGCCATTATCCTTAGCAAACTAACAGGGGAACAGAAAACCAAATACTGCATGTCCTCACTTTTAACTTGGAGTTAAATGATAAGAACACATGGACACATAATGGGGAACAACACACACACTGTGGTCTGTCAGGGGCATGAGAGAGGAGAGAGAAAATCAGGAAAAAATAGTTAATGAATACTAGACTTAATACCTGAGCAATGAAATAATCTGTACAGCAAAGCCCCATGACACACATTTAAACTATGTAACAAACCTGCACACTAGCCTGAACTTAAAATAAAAGATACAAAAAAACCACAAAATTTTTAGCCATGCACTTGTGTCTCTGCCTCCCTTAACAGCCCAGGGGGAAATAATCAGTTGGAGGGAGAGCACATCAGTCTGAACCTTCCCAGATTCCAATACTCTCAATTTTAAAATATATCTGTCTGTATCTTTTGATCATCCATACCCAGAGAAACTCTGTCTCCAGTAGAAGAGAGACAGTTGATCAGCTCAGATGTGTGTAACTGTCAGGATCCAGTCAGTGTCTCTTCTAAGAGCAGCCCTCTGGTTTACAGAGTGTCCCACTAGTCTTAAGCAATATAGCATAGCTGTTAAGAGACTGTACCCTAGCACATCAGACCTTTATTTTATTTTACTTTTTGTTGTTGTTGTTGTTTGTTTTTTATTTTACTTTAAGTTCTAGGGTACATGGGCACAATGCGCAGGTTTGTTACATATGCATATATGTGCCATGTTCGTGTGCTGCACCCATTAACTCGTCATTTACATTAGGTATATCTCCTAATGCTATCCCTCCACTCTCCCCTAACCCCATGACAGGCCCCGGTGTGTGATGTTCCCCTTCCTGTGTCCAAGTGTTCTCATTCTTCAATTCCCACCTATGAGTGAGAACATATGGTGTTTGGTTTTCTGTCCTTGTGATAGTTTGCTGAGAATGATGGTTTCCAGCTTCATCCAGGTCCCTACAAAAGACATGAACTCATCCTTTTTAGTGGCTGCATAGTATTCTATGGTATATATGTGTCACATTTTCTTAATCCAGTCTATCATTGATGGACATTTGGGTTGGTTCCAAGTCTTTGCTATTGTGAATAGTGCCGCAATAAACATACATCTGCATGTGTCTTTATAGCAGCATGATTTATAATCCTTTGGGTATATACCCAGTAATGGGATGGCTGGGTCAAATGGTATTTCTAGTTCTAGATCCTTGAGGAATCGCCACACTGTCTTCTACAATGGTTGAACTTGTTTGCAGTCACACCAACAGCGTAAAAGTGTTCCTATTTCTCCACATCCTCTCCAGCACCTGTTGTTTCCTGACTTTTTAATGATGGCCATTCTAACTGGTGTGAGATGGTATGTCATTGTGGTTTTGATTTGCATTTCTCTGATGGCCAGTGATGATGAGCATTTTTTCATATGTCTGTTGGCTGCATAAATGTCTTCTTTCAATACCATTCAGGACATAGGCATGCGCAAAGACTTCATGTCTAAAACACCAAAGCAATGGCAACAAAAGCCAAAATTGACAAATGGGATCTAATTAAACTAAGGAGCTTCTGCACAGCAAAAGAAACTACCATCGGAGTGAACAGGCAACCTACAGAATGGGAGAAAATTTTTGCAATCTACTCATCTGACAAATGGCTAATATCCAGAATCTACAAAGAACTCAAACAAATTTACAAGAAAAAAACAACCCCATCAAAAAGTGGGCGAAGGATATGAACAGACCTTTATGACCTGTTGGGAGAGTTACTTAACATTTCTCTGCCTCAGTTTCCTTATATAGGGCATCCCCAGGTTTTTGCCTGATCATCAATAACTTTAGACACCTCCTGTGCCCCAACTCATGTAAAGCATGGACTGTGCGGTCAATGCCACTATGCACTAACTCAAGGTGAAATTTGGCAGAGATTTTATATTAGTCAGGGTTCCCTAGAGAGACAGAACTAATAGGAGAAATGTGTGTGTGTGTGTGTGTGTGTGTGTGTATCTATGTATAGGGGAGTTTATTAAGTATTAACTTACATGATCACAAGGTCCCACAATAGGCTGTCTGCAAGCTGAGGAGCAAGGAGAGCCAATCTGAGTCCCAAAACTGAAGAACATGGAGTCTGATGTTGGAGGACAGGAAGCATTCAGCATGGGAGAAAGACATAAGCTGGGAGGCTAGGCCAGTCTCTATTTTTCACATTTTTCTGCCTGCTTTATATTCGCTGGCAGCTGATTAGATTGTGGCCTCTAGATTAAAGGTGGATCTGCCTGCCCCAGCCCACTGACTCAAATGTTAATCTCCTTTGGCAACACCCTCACAGACAAACCCAGGATCAATACTTTGCAACCTTCAATCCAATCAAGTTGACACTCAGTATTAACCATCACAGATGTAAACATGAAAGTGAAATGAAAAAAAAAGTGAGGGAAGATAAAGCAAAAAACAAAAAAATGAATGAGGCACATTCTCTCATTCCCCCTTCCTCTTTGTAGGGGAGCAGGCCATATTCAACATGTCTTCATGGTGAAGGCTGCTGCTTGCTGTGCTATTAATAGTATAATCCTTTGCTTCTGATCTTGGAGTCTTGTGTCTTCTGTCAGCATCCATGAAGCTGGCAGGCTAACTTCTTGGTTTGAAAGTAGTATAAAATCTCAAGACTTTCAGTTCTTGATAGTTCTGGCAATAAGAGTGGGAGGTTAAAGAAATGTAGCTTTCAGAAAAAGAGTATGATGATCTCATAGGCTGATTGATTAACATGATTTGAGGAAAGTTCATGGAAATTGGTAAAGGGTATTTTCACTAAATTTTATGGTCTGTTTGATAAAAGTTCCTCTACTTTATTACATGATAATGAGCAGAAAGTGGGAGAGAGGTGCAGGCCAATACCTGGAAGTAGGTTGAAAGACAGCTGCCCAAATGTTGCACTGCCAATGTCAGTGCAAATGTCCTTGTCAATCTGGGCAGGCAAAAATTTCTGCCATCTTTCAGACAGCGGTTACAAAGAAATGCACCTACGGTGAGCGTGAAAGGAATAAAGGTGTGACTGCTAGAGCTAGCAACATGTTGAATCATTAGATTCTGCTGTCCGTGGGAGACAAGATTGCAAAGAATGTATCATTTGTTAAAAAGAATGGAAACATCTGGGCCATTTTGCAACCCAACTCCTTCTGTAGACTATCATGCTAACCTTAGGTTCATTCTAAGATTTTTGCAATGGGTTTTGGCTGCCATGAGGAGGGCTCTCCTGAAAAGATTTCCCTTAAATAGAAAAATTCCTTTGGAAAACCACAGATAGAGGCACTGACTAGTTTATAAGTTCTTATTGTCTAGATTGAGTTTACAGTGCCAATGAAGGTAACCTGCTAGATCAGGAGTCAGCAAATATTTTTGAAAGGGCAATAAAGTAAATATTTTAGGTTTTTAGACTATATAGATTCCCTTACAACTATTTAACTGTGCCTTTGTCGTACAAAAACTGCCACAGACAATACACAGATGATCATGGCTGTGTTTTGATAAAACTTTATTTACAAAAACAGATGGCCAACCTACAGGCCATAATTTGTTAACGAATGAGAAAGTAATATAAAGAATGCCTGAAAAATTATTGTGGTGAGACCCATTGCCATGGCAAATTGTAGCTCTCACATTAAAGCTGGGTGAAAACTTACAATGTGTTATCATAACAATGTGGCAGCCAATGCCTGGGGTTAAAATGGACTTCTTTAAACAATTTCTGCCCTATGAGTGAAGCATGAGTCAACCAGATGTCACATGCCTACACCTCTGTCAAACGCATTCTGGTTGTGGCTGCCAAGTTAAAGGGCACTCAAGGCTGAAGTAGATGTTCTTGCCACCCAATATAGAGTAGTGGGCAAACCTACAACATTGAAGTTTGCTTGGTTGAACCACAAGAACCTTGCTTACTGAGGTGGAATCACGCATTTCACCGTGCCCCCCACCTCTCCTTTCCCCCTGTGACAGCTTCAATTTGAATGAGGTCTCCCTGTCTCAAAGCGATTTGCACCTTTCTAAGTATGCTGGGAAATTTGGGGGAAGCTAGGCACTCAAAACTGTTTTGTTTTTCTTTTTTTGTTTTTGTTTTTTTGTATTTTTAGTAGAGACGGGGTTTCACCGTGTTCGCCAGGATGGTCTTGATCTCCTGACCTCGTGATCCGCCCGCCTCGGCCTCCCAAAGTGCTGGGATTACGGGCGTGAGCCACCGCGCCCGGCCCAAAACTGTTAATCAGCTGGACTATTTATGATCTGTTGCTAAAAGAGAGAAGGTTTTTTTTCTTGTTTATATTTTATTAAAATTCTAGCCTTCCAAGGATCCGCGCCTGATGTGGTCTCTCAATTTTAAATCCTTACATTGCATGTTTCAGGGCAAGGGCTTGTCTTTTGGTGCCACGATAACCATTAAAACACTAGTGCCGGCCGGGTGCAGTGGCTCACGCCTGTAATCCCAGCCCTTTGGGAGACCGAGGTGGGCGGATCACGAGGTCAAAAAATGGAGACCATCCTGGCCAACATGGTGAAACCGAAACCCTGTCTCTACTAAAAATACAAAAATTAGCTGAGCGTGGTGGCATGCTCCCGTAATCCCAGCTACTCTGGAGGCTGAGGCAGGAGAATCGCTTGAACTCGGGACGTTGAGGTTGCAGTAAGCCGACATCCAGCCTGGCGACAGAGCAAGACTCCGTCTCAAAAAAACAAAAACAAAAACAAACAAACAAACAAACCCACCAGTGTCTTGGTTACCAACATTGTCAAATATACCCAGGCTTGCTGTACATAGCTTCAGTTTATCACTTTGGTTTACTTCTTACTTTTTTGTTGATTGGTTGGAAGGTGGGTGGCTACGGGGGATATGCCTCAGTATTTCTTGTGAGTTTGGCTATGCCTATAAAACG
The DNA here is from genome assembly GCF_009828535.3 of Hylobates moloch. NCBI lineage: Eukaryota > Metazoa > Chordata > Mammalia > Primates > Hylobatidae > Hylobates > Hylobates moloch. The sequence goes on along the minus strand of NW_026652281.1, from coordinate 61,960,244 downwards.
ATTTTGTTTTGTTTAATTCAGTAATTCTGGGTATTTTACATTAGAGATAATATCAGAATATCTAATTGACTATAATATTTTTAATAAGCCATTCTCATCTTCTATATTATTAACAGCTTGGTGACCTGGAGTGATACGGATTGTGATAATACATGGTACATTCCTTATTAATTTCTTTTGTTTTTCTTCATTATTTTATTTTCCTTAAAAACTAGCTTCCTTATACCAGAAACAAAAGCTTGTTTTATATGCTGCACAGATACATACATGATGTACCTTTTAACAGTGTTCTATTATTTGGGTAGAAGTCAAGAAAAGAAAGTTGAAACCTAGACTTTGGGTAAAAATAAAACACCTCTGCCTCCATGAAGAAAAGGCAATCAATGTATACGCTATTTGCATGCTCACCTAGATATATACTTCTATGTAAGAATGCTCAAGACTGGTCACTGATATTAAAATTAGGCAATTTACAGTAATAATAGCCACATTACCCTCTGTGAGGTAAAATTCATATTGTTGAATGCATGACTTTCCTCTGCAGTACCATTATAGTCATACATTTTATGATCCCATTGACTCACTCCTTCAATGGCTGTGGTATAATCTGACTGACATGCACAAATAGATCAATTTCTCAATGTGATTATTAAATATTCTTCCACTTTACCAGATTTTTGGTGACTATTTTACTGTTAACTAAATATCTTCTGATTCTGGGCATATTAAAGAGATTATCAACTCACATAATTTTTGCAAAATTTCTTGGTTGCTTATCTTCCAGCATTGTTTCTTCTAAGTTTTGGGTAGTGTGCCAAAACATAATTAGTATAGACTCTTAACTCAGGCTTATCTGCCTTTAAAGACATTGTGAAAAATAAAGTCTACAGCTTGAAGGTCTGCCTATATGAAGTATGCTTTTCTCCCTTCTGTTTAAGGAGGATACCTAAATTCTATAGCAGATTTCTACATGGCTGATGCAAGATCATTCTTAAAAATTTAGCAAATATTGTCATTATGAAAATACAGATACCCTACTCATTCAACTTCTGTGTGTATTAAAAATTTATTTTGTCTGATCTGGTATATATTAAGTCCAATTAATGACATAGTGTTACTCAAAGACTGACTTTATACCTAAATTATAAGGTAACTCCCAGACCACCATTGGTTTGATTATCATCTAGTGTCCTGTGGTTTTATTCTCTACTAAGACCCAATAAAAATCCAAAAATTGTTTCTTAAAAAGAGAACTGATATTTTCCAAAGAAGAAATGTCTTTGCTCTAAAACTCTAAGACTGTAAGTTTTCTACTAGAGTGTTTCATAATCCCCACTACAACATCCCAGTTTCCCATGAATATTCAAATACCATTGGCTCCAGAGATTCAGAATGTCCAAATGACAGAACTGCTTTACTTCTAGATCAGAAAAGTGTAAATACTTTTTTTTATTTTCCCTTGGATCTGTTAAATGTCAGCAAATTTATATCACTCAGGAGATGAATCAGAGTACTACAAATAACTATGAGAATACTAAAGATTGTGCTACCTTCTTAGTGTTAGAGGACACGGTTTCTAGTAACTTTCACTTTGAGGGGATAGATGGACATGACCCAAACCACCACAATGCATAATCATTATTGAGATCTCAGGACACTAAATTTTCATGGAATTTATCTCACACGTTGTGGCATGCATGTAACTCATCAAGGTGTAGAGTTACCTAACATTGCTTGTTTCCCAGCCCAGTGAATATAATACCATTATTATAAAAAATTAGTATTAGGCCCTATAGACGGTGATGGTGGGATGCTCAATTTTTCTGATAGATTTAATTGTAGTACTAAGCTAGAAAACATATATATCCCAAGAGGAAAGGTAGTCAATTTTAAACTACAGCCCTGTCAGATAAAAGTCTTTATTGTGTTGGAAAATAAAATACATTACTGAGATGAATATCTGGAGAGCAGATACCAGAATATCCATTTCTTTAGCAAAGAACAGTCTCTGCAAATGTACTGTATTCATCCATAATTTTTTTTAACCTTGTAAGGTATATTCCCTGTAATCTTGTAAGGTGTAATATATTACCAAAGATTTTAGTTGTTATCATCAGGAGAAATAGACAGCAAAAACTCTGAGAGAAACTCCGTCTTTCTGGCCAATCTACCACTTTTGATTACTGTTCAGTAGTCTCAGGTAGTAGAAATTTAATGAAGACTTTAAGCAAACAACCACCATTCAAGTTACCACCCAATCCTAGACTTAACCTCTGTGGCATAAGTATAGGATAGACCCAAAGCAGTATGACGAGGCCTTCAAAACTGAATTAGCGTTAGAACTAACACCTTCAAAAGTTCAGACCATACTTGTAGCATGAACTACACCACTTTTATTTTCTGCTAAGAGAAACATAGCAACATTCTCCTGAGGATTTATATGGGACCCAGAATTTATGCAACATATTTTTTAAATGCTCAGTATACAATTCAAAATTACTTGACATATAAAGAACCAGAAATATGTGACCAATTCTCAAAGGAAAAAGCTAATACATAGATACTCATTATGAGATAATTCAGACGTTGGGATTATCCAAGACATTACAGTAGCTATTGAAGCAGGATATTTCCCTGACTCTTTCAAGGGACTCATGACAGGGGTGCCTCCTTTACTCAGCCTGCTGCTCTCAGGTCCTCACAGGAGGGAGCATGTGAGCAAACTAGGCAGGAACTGGAGGGCATGAGCACTGAACAGGATGGCTGCTTCAGCGCCAGAAGAAGTGAATTCCAGGCAGGCCTTGCTGCAGCATCTGTAGGAGGTGGCTGCAACCCCTAAAGCCCCAGAGGGCATGTTACAGTGTTCTTTTAGCTCTGCCATTTGTGGACGGCTTAAATGTCAAAAGCTCAGTGGGCCCTTTGCCTCGTGGTGTGGGGCAGGTGCCCTCTGCCAACAAGGGCAAAGGGCCAGTGTGACAGCCTTTCATATTCGCACTCATGGCTCCCAAGCTCTTGTCCAGTGTTTGGAAAAATGAAGTCACATGAATGAATTGAACAATGGTAAATGTGAGGGACTTTATTGCCAATGAAAGTGGCCCTTAGTGGGGAGGAGAGCTGAAAAGGGGATTGAGGGGGTTAGGTAATCCTCCCCTGAAGTCTGGCTGTCTCCAGCCAGATTCTTCTCCAAAGTTATTCCATCAATTGTCCCCTAAAGTCAAGCCACTTCTCTTCAATGTCCAGCTGCTACTTCTCCCTGCTGGCTGAATCTAGAATCTGGAATCTTTATAGGCACAGAATGGGGCTGGGCGGAATCATGGTGGTTTAGGAAAAAGCAACATTCAAGAGGGAAAACAAGAATATATGTTCTCACTTTGGCCTATGGTTTCAGGCTTTTCGACTTGAGGGTAGGGTTTTCGCTGGGACCCACCCTTTTCTGCCTAGAATTTCTCTGCCTCCTGTTCCCATCACTATTATAATGGTCTTCTATGGAGTAAAGTTTACCACGTGAAACGAATGGAAAGAGAGAAGTTCTTAGCTCAGAAATAGAAACTATAAAAAAGAAACATGAATTTTAGAACTGAAAACTACAGTGTTTGAAACTTTAAAGAATCCAATGGATAAACTCAATTAGCAGAATGGAAATGACAGAAGGGTCATTTAGTAAACTTTAAAATATGCTAATAACAATTATTTAACCTGAGGAACAAAGAGAAAAATACTTAAGAAATAAACAAAGCCTCAGTTTCATGGATGCTTGTAAGAAGACTTGGGATTCTAAGGTCAGAGACCAAGGATCTCATTATTCACAGCACAGCCAACAGCTGTGTATATTTGATTAACTTCTTTTTGAGTACATTTAATTAGCTTCTCCTTACCACCATATCCCACTGGAGTGACGCATATGGACCAGAGGGATACCTGCATATACAGAAGATCACACTACAAGAAAGGAACTCTGAGTTTAAGAGACTCATATCATTTTATAACAAGTGATAAGCATTCCTCATCTCTAATCTGGAGAAAGACACTATTATTTTCCAAAGAAATTCACTACACTTTATTGAAAAGATAATCTGGAACAAAGACATTCAGTGCCCCTGGTCGCAAAACACACACAAACAAGAAAGTTATAGAGAAAAAGAATATGCATGTACAAAACAAAAGTAACCTTTTTTATGTTTGAGGCCTGCTTGATACTCTCTCCCCCTCCAACTCATTTAAGGGCATGTTTTATCAGGGTGCAGTTATTCAAGATGTAGGGTGCCTCTATGTTACTCCTAAGTCAATTACCAAAGTTATTTTTTCCCTTTTTTTTTTCTGGTGTATATTCATTGAGTAAAAATTATGTTCTAAAGAATTAAACTATTCATTAAGTTGTGTAAACAAATGAAATAAAAAGATATATTTTCAGTACTTTAACATCACTGTTTAGTCTTCAAAGCATTAGTAGATAAGTTAAAAAAATCACAGACACTCAAGCTTCTTTTTGTTTCAGAGGTGGGGGAATAATAAGGGTAAAGAGTTACTGCCATATTCTTATCCAAGATTTAATGTTTCATAAATCCCAGGATTACCCATATGAATTAAAAATTGTGTATTTGTAAATAAGTTGTGTCATAATGTGTTTCTATTTTTTATTTTCATAAAAATAAGCCTCATGCTGTAATTAAATTCAAATATAAGTGGTATGTAGGGCATATCAGCATAGTCACATTGCTAAGGACCAATTTCACAGTTGGAATTAAATGTTTTTTTAATGGTAATGAACTATGCACATGATGACTATTACTTTTGAAAGTAAAATGTAGGTTTTCAGCAGGAAGACAAAAGAATACTATTGGTAAAAAGTAACAGTTCTTTTTTAGAAAATAAACTAATAATTATTTATTAAGTTTGGATAAAGTTCACTACCTTTTACTACACTAATCCAATGTTGTTAATATTCTGTTCATTATTTAATATATTGAATCAGGTAACTATGTCCCAAAACATAGTTTCCTTTAATTCAGTTGATTATTCAGTTGATTTTTCCTTTTCACGCAATTATTATTGCTGGAATAAAATATATTCAGTATTAGTAATAGCACATTTCAGTATTCTTATTTCTAACTACCACACACATAAAACAAAACTTTTGAGATGTCTTTTAAGTTTTAAGTAATTATTGTGTTTTTAGGCAGGAGGCATGCAATAAAAGCTTATCTTCCTCTCTGGAGTTCAGAAACCAATAAGGATCAAGATAACAGAGATGGAGATGAAATGTTAGATTTAAGGATAAAGTTTATTAGAGAATAAGGCTTTAATGTATGAGAAATGAGGCTTTTAATAGTAGAGAGGTGCTTTCCTAGTCACTAGAGCAATTGAACAACTGCAGAATATTCGAATAGGCAGAAAAGCTCTCTTGTCACTCTTAACCATATACAGAGAGTTACCAGAATGTCCACTTTGTGGGTCAGCACATCTGAAAATAGGAAGTGCAGAGAAAGCTGAATGAAGCGTCATCAGTTCCTTATTACAATTCCACCATCAGGGAGGAGTAAATGAGCAGTGAAAGACACAATTGCATTGGAGTTCTCTCATGGAAACATGAGGTCACAGGAAGGGAGGTGCGTCTAACAAGAAGGTCGCTAAGATTTATGTTGATATGAAAGAAAACTAGATAAGATGTCAAAAAAAAAACACTTTTATTTACACATTAGTTTTGTAACTAATTAAATTTGTGGCTTTGCCAAGACATAACTATTTATGGTAGCTGTTCATTTATAAAACAGATGTTACAATACAGGCAGCACTACCAATTAATTACAACACATGTCTTACTGGGTTATTAATAAAAGAAAGTTATATATGTTCACATGCAATAATAATGCATTTGCTTCTTGCCTATCTTATTTTTGTCAAACATCCAAGCTGCCAATATTTTACAAAAATTATTATACTAAAATTAAAAATAACTAAGAAGCGAGACAGTTGAGTGAAACATTTGTGATTCAAAGCAATTATAGATGATGCATTTGAAGGGAGTGTTGAGACCTCAGTATTGTATTCCATTGATTTCCTGATATTAAGAGTAATGGTTCTGACTGGTATATAATTTTTCCATAAGAAAATTAGGTTTACTACATCTCACTGTAATCATTGAAAACATGAGATTCTACAGTTGAAATAGACATATTGGGTGACCTTATTTTAGGGAAAACCTGTTACTTATTTCAGCTTACATTACTGCAAATAAGGAATTCTCTCTCTCTTCTCTATCTGTTTAGGAAATATGGAAGGAAAAAAACTTCTGTCTCCTTTTGTTATTTGTTCTTTTCTAAGAGAGAAGGGAAATGTTACTAATCAAAAAAACGACAGATATTGAGCTGTCTTGGTTTAAAGCCTAACCTCAAAGTCTGGCAAGGATTTGATGGCAGGAAGTTTATTTGACAGGTGACCCCAGGACATAGAAGTTAGACTAGTAAGAAAGGTAGCACAGGGAGAGATAAAAGCGAATAAGGTTTATTTTAATGAGCTGGTTACTGCTGTGGTGAACTGAGCATTTAACTTGCTGAGGAATCTTGAAGAATCTTGAAGAATGCACTTCAGAACTGTCCTAATAGAAGACAGAGAGGATGGCATTTATCATTTAGAAGACTTCTTCACACACTTCTAGGCTGAGCTTCATATATTCCTGGGACAGAAAAGCAGAGCCCTCCAAAGCACCCTTTTGATATTGGATGCTGGCAATAAGTGTGGATATGTCAATCATATCTGTACTGAAATTAGGCCAGAGGAACATGCTCCAGGGTGCTGTAAGTTTTTTTTTTTTTTTTCTATTGGGCATCATTATTACAAGAAATCCAAGTAACCATTGTATTAAATGGCAGGACTGATTATCTTTGCTTTCTCTCTATTTCACGTTTTCTTCCTGTGTTCCAATCCTAACGTTAATTCAGGGTGGCTATTGGCAAAGGGTTAGGGAAAGGTCCATGTCTAAGCCAGGCTCTCCAAAACAATTTCATTAAACTTTTGAGTTTGGGAAATTGTCAGTAAATTGACTAGTCGTTAATAAAGATTGCACTTTGTATCCCATTACTCATCTGTGAGTTTTCTGTCTATGTCAGTAATCTAGAAATGAGAGTGAAACTTACACTCTTCAGACCTCCAAAATGATTATATTTTGTCTGCAAAGCAGTAAATCTCAAGCTCTTCATTCTCTACATTCACTAAACTCTATCATTTAGTAAATTTGCTATGTTGGAGAATTGCCTGATTTGAACTTTTAATTAATTTATATGCTTATATTCTTTTATATATTTATTCTAAATATATTATACTAATATGAGATACACAATAACTTATATATGAACTAGGTTTATGATGAGCTAAGTTTGTGATGAAGTTGCACAAAATTGTGGCTTAGAAGCAATATAATGTTATCTAATATAAACGTCAGAACGTTGGTAGCCCAGGGCTAGTACAGCAACTGTGACCCATAAAGACCTCTCAAGTTCCAGTCTCTCACTTCTTGCATTTTACTGGACTTTCATTTCTAAGATCACTTTATGGGCTAAGACAACTCCTCCAAATTGAGTCTTCATAAACATACTCTATGCAACAGAAAGGAGAAGAGACAAAGAAGTAGGGTTAAAGGCTTATGCTAGCTATTGTATGAGAAAGATTCACACAGTAATCATGTTTGTATACCAATGTTTGATGGTTTGTCACTCAGTCATGTCTTAGCTGTCAATGAGGCTAAGAAATGTAGATTTTTACTTTGGGGAGTAATGTTCCCTGTGAGTTTTTCAGAGCACTGTTAATATGGAAGAAAGAAAGACAGTTGTTGGGGTTCCACTGTGAACCTGATAGTACCGATATGAGGAATAAATGGGAAAAAGCTTATTAATATATTTTGCATGTGACCTATCACAACAGCAACAATCCAGTATAGTATGTTTTAATTCATTATCTCTATCATCATAATCATCAGCAACATTATTATTTGCTCATTAATAATTAAAAGGTTTTATTCATGTAATTCTGTCTAAATAAGCTAGCATATTTATCAGTGTGTGTATTTTCTTCTGTTCTGTCCCTCCATCAAGATTCTTTCAAATATATCTATCACTGTGGAAACCATGATTTTACTGGTTTTTACATTACCATTGCAGATAATGAACTGAATTATACTGAAATGGGATAATCACATTAATTTAAGAGTCTTGTTACCTATGACACATTGTTATTAAAGAAAATCACAAAAAAGTATCTTTGTTAAGTAGTTCATGCATTCAATCTCGCTTGATTACTTAGACATATGTGAGTATATATACATATACATCATGTATTATTTAATTCCTAAAGACTAGCTAAGATGTTAAATATTCTGTCAGCTTTCCCTTCTATGTATAAAATTTCCATTAACCTTGTTAAACTAATCTATATTTTAGAAACATGAATATTATTATTCTGGTCAGATTCATTACTACATAGATTAAAATGTTTATCAATTCATAATTTTTCTTTTTTATGAGATTAATTATATCATCATAACACTTTGTTTAAACCTTTAAAATGTTTTCGGTCTTGCTTCAGAAATAAGTGCCCTATTCTCCAAACTTGATGTGTAATTTAATTCATTATGATAGTAATTACCCACATATCTGAAGTTTCACATATAGATAATGAGCATTAACAGCCTGGACCCTACTAAGCTCTAAAATTTTAAAAAAGAAATATATAAATATATCTCAAACACCTGAGATTGCCATTAAAATGACCTGATATGGTAAAAATACTTTGAAAAATATCTTTGAGTTCTAGTCTTTTGGGGCTTTGAAATTCATGTTTTTTATTATCTTTACCTTTCCACCCTTTTAATAATAATAATAAATTGTAAAATAGCTAAAGGCTTTGCAAAAACCTTGAATTAATTTTTTTCAATGCAGAGCAATACTTTCATCAGACTAATAGCATTTGGAATCATAATCATAAGTAGGCTGTGATTAATAATTTAAACTGAAAACTAGTCATTTTAGTCTGAACTTGAAAAATTCAAGGAGTCTATGTGTTTGGGAAAAAGAGAGGGCTCTGTTGGCAGTTTCTATAAATAAAACTTTGTAAAACAAAAGAAAACAGACAAACAAAAACCCAAATACAAAACTGAAAGCCATTGAAACATTTATTTTATGTACTGTTAATTCATGAGCTTCCCATCCTTTCACACAATCATCAAAGATATGTCTATAGATTGTTATATGCATATGTAAAAATTCCTGTGCTACCATCCCTATTTTCTTTTTAATGGATTTTATTAATGTAACTATTAAGCTAAATTTACCTTTATAATATCTGTGGAATATGAAATATGTTAGCGGCAACTGCTCTGGGTGTCTGGGTGTTTCAGATTCTGCAAAGCCTACAGGCAGCTTGATTTCTGACATCTGGATAGATCTCAAGAAACATGTCAAACTCTTCCCCTACTCACAAGGTTAAAATGTACAATGTTGTAGTTATTGATTTCCTTCTATACATCAGACATGGTGCTAAGGGTTACACAGAATGGTTCTCAATTCAGTGTGTGTGACTTACTCAATCTTTCTTCCCTTTCTCAGCCAATTGCCAAAAGGAGTTACCTTCACTGGCAAGCCTTTCATATCTGCCCAATCACACCTAGCTCATTGCAATCTAGGTGCCAACTAAAGCACAAAACGATTTTTTGTTAAAGTTGCATTAAATCCTACATGCCAAATTAAATGGAGAAAATGTTGGTCTTTTATTGGATTTCTCTGATGCATATGGCACTATTAATCACTAACACATACTTAAATTATATATGCTCTTGGTTTTTCTAAACCTTCTTGGATATATTTGCAATTTTTATGTATATTTTGTCTATTGATTCCTAATCCTCTTTTGAATAAACTATTTATTTATTCAGAAATAAATATTAAATATTCTGGATAATAAATTTATCCAGAAATTTTTATTCTACATGCATGGCTTGAATCACTTCATCTAGTCTTGTAATTTTAATTATTTTTGATATATTATTTCTAAATTTATGATCTTAAATCACAACTCTCTTGAGTTTTAGAATTGTGTATCTAACTTTCTCCTATTTATCAAAAGCATCTACCTCAACACTGAATATATTGGCTAAAAATAAAAACACCACTAGTACCAAGTATTGGTAAATGAGGAGCAATTGTGACTCTCATATTCTGCTGGTGATAATGTAAAACACTACAAGCATTTTGGAAAATTCTTTCCAGTTGGTCATAAATTTAAACATACATGAATAAAAAAAGATCTGGAAATTGCTATCCTAAGTATTTACCCAAGACCTTGTGTCCACTCAATGCTTTCAATGATTTATACATGGATATGCAGAGCAGCTTTACCTGTAATTGCCAAAACCTGGAAACAATCAAATTACCCATCGATAGGTATATTGATAAACAATTTGTGGTTCCACTTCATACAATGGAATACTATTCAGAAATGAAGAAGGAACATGGAATTGATGCCTTGAAAAATATGAATGAATATTGACATTACACTAAAGACAAAAAGTATACACAAATAGTACATACTGTACGATTCTATTTTAAAACAATTTAGAAAATATCTATAATCTATACTGGCAAAATGCAGGTCAGTAGCTACAGGAGGCTGGATGTCTGAGAAAACTGACTGCAAACATTCATGAAGGAATATTTGGGGTCATAGAAATCTGTATCTTGATTGTGGTGTTGGTTAGATAGATGCAAATGGATGTTGAAACACATTGAACTCTGTATTTACAATAAATTGTATCAGATGTTCTTAAGTTTCAATTAAGATGATTTAAAAATTGAATTCTTTGGTATTGTATCTCCTCCTGTCCCATCTCTGCTCCCCTCCTGCCAAAATATTCTTATTTTTCCTATATCAGCTTGGTGATAAGCCCACAATATACCCAATCATCCAAGATGAAAGTTTGTAATTGATTCATCCCTGTCTTAGTCAGTTTGGGCTGCTGTAACAAATATACCATATACTGGGTGGCTTAATTACAAATATGGATTTCTCATAGTTCTGTAAACTGGGAAGCCCAGCATCAAGGTTCTGGCAGATTCAGTGTCTGGTTGGGGGGCCACTTCCTTGTTTGCAGATAGCTGTTTTTCTTGTTGTATCCTCACATGGTAGAAAGCAGAGAGGAAACACTCATGTCTCTTCTTATACAGGAGCTAATTCCATTTATGACAGCTCCAACCTCATGACCTAATTACCTCCCAAAGGCCCACCTCCCACTACCATCACATCCTTTCAATATATGAATTTTGGGTGAACACAAATATCGAGTCCATAACAATCGCTAATTTCATCGTTTCCTTCATTCCATGCCCAATTGCCAAACTCTTCTGTCTGTATCATCTATCACTCAGATGTGCCAGACCATATGTCTTCACTCCCTTTCTTCTAATAATCCTCCCCCTTTGTGGTTAACACAGCTGGTTTACATGAAACTGACCCTCACCAACTACGAATCAGATTTAGTTAGGACCTATTATAATGCTTTATCAAATTGGCCAGATAATTTGGTTTTAGGTAGGGAAATGTAAATGTATTTACTACTTCTTCCCAGGTTTTAGTGAAACTATTCAAAAGAAGCATTACCTTTACACTAGTGTAATCATCAAATATGTAACTCTAGAACTTATGGGAAATATTAAGGGCCGATAAATCAAATATAATTTCTTCCCTCATAGTCCATAACTAAATGAGAAACAAGACATAGGAGACATTCAGGTAGAGATCTGTATTTCAAATTTATTACTGATATACCTATTTGGAGAATGTAACTTGTGTATTGCCACCAAATAGGCTTGTTAGGATTGTCTCACAACAAGACGGATTTACCTGTTTAGGCACTGGCACCCGTGTACAACTAAACTGCAGGCCTCTTGTACGAGAGCTGGTTCTGTGACAAAATGACCAAATAAGAAAGAAAACTAGAATGAACCTTTTCTGTGGCAGGCAGATATGAAAGAGAGAGGTTACTGAGTTAGGCATGTATAATTTCTTCTTCCTGAGGGATTTATCAGGTAAGTCCCTCCTTCTCAGGGGAAAAAGTTAATATGGCATGGAAATAATCAGAAAGTATTCCTCCCCCTACAACACCATGCTGGAGATTAGAGAAGAGATTTCCTCTGCTATATGGAAATATAAAGTATGGGGATTAAGTGCCATACCCTGAAAGAGTTGTCTCTGACCTTTCCTCTGGCATACATAACAGAGGAAGAGTCCACATCGGAATGAAGCCAACACAGAGAAATGATTAGTAGGAAAAGTGAGAAAAAAATTTTCTGAAGACATTGTTTGAACACCCGAATTCAGATTGGCGAGTCCTTTACGTCACTGTTCCCTGGCTCCATAACGAGGGTGATGACCTTTATTACTGTAAATAGAGAAGGAGATATGGCTGGAGATCTTATGGAGAAAGGTTTGGCTGATTTTCTTCTAATACACAACCTCAATTATTGACCCAAATGCTTGTGCAGTCTTCTGTATGCATGAGGCTTTATGTCCATTGACAAGTGCCAACTTGAAGTACTGCATGTTCACCAATTTAATGAGTTACTCATGGCATCACAGAATTCAGAGCTAAGCTAGCTGTGAACTGTTGAGGGCCTTGTGATGATGTGCAAAGAGCTCACCTGTGAGGTGATAGCAGGGAAATTGTACAAATTGGATAACCGACTGATGGTTGAAGATAGTATTCACTAAAGGCAAAAGATACTAGTTTTCTGTTCTTATTAGTTATGTGAAGCTTCTTATTCTAAATTTAATGTATAATTTGATAGACAATTATTAGGTGCATGTTAGCAGCAAAAGAAAAAAATTGTACATGTCACTGAAGTTTGAGAAACATTGTCACGGTGTAGCTAAGTACAATATCATCATGTATATTTTCTTGTGAAACTACTCCCTTTTCTACATAAGACATTAACATTACTACTAATACGACAATTTTGGCTCTACTGCTTAAATTCTAGGAAGTGGTGTTGAAATACTTTTTAAAGCATAAAACCAGTTTAGTAGTTTGCATTTTACACTGACTTGAAACTACATAATGCAAAGCCTAACATATTGTTGACGTATCCATGGGGTGATTATGAATAAAATAGGACAACACACAGTTCACCAGAGTAAATATATGAATCCAGTATTCAACTTCATATTTTATCATATAAAAATTTGTAGAGTAATATTATCTTATGAGGTCTTATGAGCATTAAATGGTAAATGAGCTAACATTGATATACTTATAATAGTGTCAAAGAGATTACCAGCACCACAAACTATTTTGTTAAAAAAATTAAGATGTTGGTCGGGCACGGTGGCTCACGCCTGTAGTCCCAGCACTTTGGGAGGCCAAGACAAGCAGATCACGAGGTCAGGAGATGGAGACTGACCTGGCTAACACGGTGAAACCCCGTCTCTACTAAAAATACAAAAAATTAGCCGGGCGTGGTGGCGGGCGCCTGTAGTCCCAGCTACTCAGGAGGCTGAGGCAGGAGAATGGTGTGAACCCAGGAGGCAGAGCTTGCAGCAAGCTGAGATCGCGCCACTGCACTCCAGCGTGGGCAACAGAGGGAGACCCCGTCTCAAAAAAAAAAAAAAAATTAAAATGTTAAAATTTTTCCTTCTCTCAAACACATGCACAAACCTCAGCTCAGTATTTGTAAAGAAAAAATGATTATCATCTCGACATTCAAAAATCTGTGCTCTTACAGGTAGAATAAAGGTCAAACACCTTAACTGCAAGGCTGTATGCAAGTAGCGTTATAAAAATATTTCTCCAAATCTATAGCATATTTGAAAGAAACCCTCTAATCAACCCAAAAGAGTCGTGTATTTGTTTTTCACAAAATATTTGCCAAACTTCTTTTCTCTCCACCCTTTTATTTGCTGGTTTCTTTTTGTGAGACACTCTCTAGTATCTTCTGCTTATAGAAATCCTACTCTTAATCCAAGACTTTAATTCTAATATTCTTCATGAATAATATTTTGATTGACTCAAACGTGGGCTATCACACAATACTTTAGATCATGTATGTTTATGTATGCCTTTTCTCTCTAAGCAGTGAATCACGTTTTTTAAAAGATTAGGGTATATTCTTCACATTATATTGTGTATTCAAGACTAAATTAGTGCCCCATGTTGCACAATTTACAAAGGACTGTTGATGACCATACTACTGCAGATACCCAACATTTTACATCTTCAGGACCTTCATGGCCACAGTCTGCATAATTCAGTTCAGGTGAAAAAAAAGTTTTTCTGTCAATATTGGATTTAGTATGAGATTTATCAAGTATGACTTAAAATAGACTTTAACAGGATTTAGAGTACAAAAATTAAGGACAAATGGAATAAGTAATGTAACAATGCTTCTAAATCTTCATCATATAGAGAGAAGAAACATACCAAATAAAGATCAGCCTGGATATTTGATCTATGATTTATAGATATACATAAAATCATTTGCCCAATATTTAGCAAATACTTGTTATTTAAAATAAAAATGGAGTAGTACTAACAACTTACCACATACTGTGTTAGGTCACTAGGCATGTTTCAATGCAAACAAAAAATCATTATTATGTAATCACATAATGTGGTAGGTCAGAAATGAATCTGATCAGAAGGCTATGCCTCTCTTTTAGGTAAACACTGAGTGTGGTAATGACAGGGATAGCACTGAAAATCAGTGGATAGAGTTGACCCTTTAGTAAATGGTACTGGAAAAAGTAGATGCCATATGGAAATTAAAATAGATTCCCCATCTGATTCTAAAAATAAGGTCCACATGAATTAAAGCTGAAAATATGAAAACAAAACTTTCACAACTCATGAGAATATAGAGGACAATAAATTTCCAACCCTTAGTAATGAAGGATTTCTTAACCAAGGACTAAATTTGTATAAATAAGAAAAAAAAGATGTATTTCAGAATATTAAAGTTTTGTAATGAATTAAAGAGAATGTTAATTCGATGGATTCCTATGTTAAATTTATTTAAATTAACTTATTGAAATTAAACAAACAAGCTCCACAAATCAGTGAGTAGAGACAAAGAACTAAAAGGAACATGAATGAAAGATACACAAGCAAATAATAGAAGCAGAAATTATAACAGCCTATGTATATGTACATATATATATAGTCATGTGTCACTTGTCACTTAATGACAGGGACATGTTCTGAGGAAGTTTGTCCCCAAGTACTTCTTGTTGTTGTATAAGCATCATAGAGTGTACTTATGCAAACTTAGATGTATAGACTGCTACCCACCTGTGGGTAGGTATATATGGTATAGCCTATTGCTCCTAGGCTGCAAACCTGAACAGCATTTTATTGTACTGAATATTGTAGGCAATGTAACACAATGGTAAGTTTTTGTGTATCTAGATCTAACTAAACACAGAAAAGGCACAGTAAAAATATGTTACAGTGAATAAAAATGGTACACCTGTATAGGGCATGTATCATAAATGAAGCTTGCAGGACTGGAAATTACTATGGGTGAGTCAGTGAGTGAGTGGTGAGTGAATGTTGAGGCTTAGAACATTACTGTACACTACTGCAGACTTTATAAACTATACACTGATGCTACACTAAATCTATAAAATTTATTTTTCTTTTTCAATAGTGAATTAACCTTAGCCTACTATAATTTTTTTACTCTATAAACTTAATTTTTTAACTTTTTGACTCATTTGGAATAATGCAGTTTAAAATGTACACTGTATAGCTGCACAAAAATATTTTCTTTATTTATATATTTATTCTGTAAGCATTTTCCTATTTTAAAAAGTTTAAACTAGTTATTGCTATTTAAAATTGTGTATTAACAACTAAAACTCAAAGTCTCACATTAGCCTAGGCCTACACTTATAAGATATAAATATCTTATACTTCCACATCTTGTCTCACTGGAAGGTCTTCAGGGACAATAACGTGCATGGAGCTGTCATCTCCCATGATAACAAAGCCTTCTGAAATATCTCATGAAAGAACTGCCTGAGGCTGTTTTACAGTCAACTTAAAAAAAATATATATATATATATGTGTGTGTGTGTGTGTGTGTGTGTGTGTGTGTGTGTGTACGAGTGCCTCTCAATAAAGTGCCTCTAAAATAAAGATAAAAATTATAGTAAATACGTAAACAGTTGCATAGTTGTTTATTATCAAGTATTAAGTACTATACGTAACTGATTGTGCTATACTTTTTTTTCGACTGGCAACACAGTAGTTTTGTTTACGCCAGCATCAACACAAACATGAGTAATGTATTGTGGTATGCTGTTACAATGGCTATGAAATCATTTACGCAATAGGAATTTTTCAGCTGCATTATAATTTTATGGGGCCATCATCATATATGAGGTTCATTGTTGACAAAATTATCATTATGTGGTGCATGACTGTATATATATATTTATGTCTATATATGACATATAAGTACATAAAATACGTTCAAACTGAATATTAATAAGTATAAGAAGAATGTAACTAATAAGTTTCCATTTCACAGCTATCAGACTAACAAAGTATAAAGTTCATAATATTAGCTATTAACGAGGATGTAAGAAAATTAAATTCATTATGCAATATACATGGACATGGAAATTGGAATATTTGTAAAGGCAATATTTAGAAGAGTTAAATATTTTGTGTATACCTGAAATTTTAATAATTTAAATATTTATACATATATACAGGAAACAAATGCAAATCTTTTATTGCAGCATTGTGTAGAATGGCAACAACTTGGAAAAAAATTTTAATATTTTTCAATAAAGTAATTTAAAAACTCTGGTATATTCATATAGTAGTATCCTAAAAAACAGTTAGCAAGAATGAACTACATTCTTTTAGTTTCAAGGTGGCCAATCTCAAAAGCATAATGCTGAGTGAAAATAGAAAATTGCAAAAGAATATTTACAGTATGATATCAGTGATGTACATTTAATTTTCTTTTGTTTTATTTTACTTTATTTTATTTTATTTTATTTTATTTTTTGAGACAGGGTCTTTCTCTTGTGCCCAGGCTGGAGTGCAGTGGAATGGCAATCATGGCTCTCTGCAGCCTCAACCTCCTGGGCTCAAGCAACCCTCTTGGCTTAGCCTTGTGAGTAACTGGAACTACAGGTGTGTGCCACCACACATGGCTAATTTTTGTATTTTGTGTAGAGATGGGGGTCTCATCATGTTGCCCAGGCTGAGAACAGTGTAAATTTTATAAACACACAGACTAGCACTATTTTACATAAGTAGAGAAATAAATATATAATCATATATAGAGAGAATAAACAACTTCAAGTTTAAGAAAAGAAGAAAAGAGTGAGATACGGAAGATGCTTTAACTAGTTTTGTAATATTGCATTCAAAAATGTTTTGAGGTGCCTGTAATCACAGCACTTTGGGAGGCCAAGATGGGCAGATCACCTGAGGTCAGAAGTTTGAGACCAGCCTGGCCAATATGGCAAAACTCCACCTCTACTAAAAATACAAAAATTAGCCGGGCGTAGTAGTACACACCTGTAATCCTAGCTACTCAGGAGGCTGAGGCAGGAGGATCACTTGAACCTGGGAGACGGAGGTGGCAGTGAGCCGAAATTGCACCACTGCATTCCAGCCTGGGCAACAGAGCAAGCAAGACTCCATCTCAAAAAAAATAAAAATAAAAATATTATGAGGCAAATATGACATAAAAACATTTTACATCTGAGTACAGTGTACATGAGGTTTATTATATATTTAAAAGTAATAAAATTGAAAAATAAGAATAATTTTATAATTTATGAATTTAGAAACTTACTAAGTTCAAAAACATCAATTTAGAATATTTCTTGTTTTTCCATTTATAATAATTCATAAAGATACTACCACTGACACATTTAGTAAATATATTCTGGTTTCCTGTGATACCAAATCTTTTAAACTTTATAGAGGGGAAAACATAAATAATGCTTGTTCTCTTATACTTAATAATATTATAGTAGATTTCTATATTAAATACACCTCTTAGAAACCTCATATGACCAGAAATATTCTTTGATTAGTAGAATGGTTAGTTCCATTAGAGTAGTGGCCTACATTATATATTATCCTAGATCTATTTTTACTTTTCTAGGAAAATGTCTATAATATCTAATTTTATTTTATTCAGTAATACATAACAATCATTATTTTGCATTTACCTGAAAAGATGAGGCACATTTTACTTATCATTTTTTCTTGGAAAGCATAGAAGAGCTATATGTTCATAAAATGGAATTCATACATCATAATTTTATAAAATATAAGTGAGGCTAAAATTGACCAAATATAGTGATATTGTTTGGCTGTGTCCCCACCCAAATCTCATCTTGAACTGTAACTCCCACAATTCACACATTTCATGGGAGGAACCCGGAGAGAGGTGATTGAATTATATAGATGGGTCTTTCCTGCACTGTTCTCCTGATAGTGAATGAGTCTCTCAGGAGATCTGATGGTTTTAAAAATGAGTTTCACTGCACAAGCTCTCTTCTCTTGTCTGCCACCATATGAGATGTGCCTTTCACCTTCCACCATGATTGTGAAGTCTCCCCAGCCATGTGGAACTGTAAGTTCATTAAACCTCCTTTGCTTCCTAGTCTCCGGTATGTCTTTATCAGCAGTGTGAAAATGGACTAATACTTATAGTTCATTTTGTTGAGACTGACCGCACAGAATTTATCTGAAAAATACTTCAAAACTGCTTCTAATGCTTCAGAACCAGTTCTAAGCACCATATAAATGTGAGCTCATATACCCTTATGCCAATCCTGTGAGGTAGACACTAAGATACCCTCATTTTACATGTGTGAAATCTAAGGCACTGCAAACTTGTTTAATATCACAGAGCTTGTAGATGATAGATTCAGCCCATGAACTTGGCTATAAACATGCTGCTTCTAACTACTCTGTTATGTTCTAATAACTGGGGCATCTGTATGCATTGGTGTCAGTCTGAAATTTAATTGAATATATGATTTTTGGTAACCTGTTGGTCTTCTTGTAAATGCACTTGGGCTTGTTGGAATACACATGGTCCAATCTAGGTATTGTAATAATCGTGCTAACATGTTGAAACAAAAAATTCAGTTACTCACTGCAAAGGTTCCCACTAACAGGGTAATTTTCCTTTCTGCTAAATGAAGACGCAGCCCCAGTATAAGAAACTTCTAAATATAACAGCACAAGATCTGTAATGAGCCAACTTTTTCTACAGCTGAAATAGCCCACATTCCTTAATTAAAGCAAAAATTAACGGTTTTAACAACGAAGACAGACCACCTTTTGTTAGGTCTTTGAAAAGATGACAACACTACCTTCTCATCTCAAGTTCAGTCATGATGTATTTTGCTTCTTTAGCAGCGTTAACTCAATGTGGAAGACCTAAATAGCAGGTTCTTCGAGTTGACATCGCAGCAGAAATCTCACTAGGAGTCCTGTTTTCTATTATAAACCTATTTGGCATATTGATTAATTCAATTTAATTCAGTAATAATTAAATTGGCCACCTACACTATATGAGGTGCTGAGGTAGATGCTTTGGGAAATACAAGATTTATATTGCTCTCAAGATCCCACACTCTAGGGCACATCTTATTTGACCACATATCCTGTCTCAGATGGTGATATGTCTTTATTCCAACTTGCCAAGTCAGGTTCTTCAGTGCACAGCCTTGGGGCTCAACAGTTCTGTGTGTAGCAATCCATTTTTTGTTTTTGTCAGCAATAAACTTTAAAAAAATTATCTGAAGTCTAAAAAAATTATTTTTGTTAGAATCTTTACATTTTTCATATTCTAAGTGGTGTGCATATTCTAAATCCTTACATTTTTCATATTCTAAATGGTGTGCAAATATAGTGAATCCAGTAATTCTAAAGTTTTGGGGATAGGGTGTTTAATTGTTCAAAGAATCATACTTTACTTATATTTCAAATATATACTCGGTAAGTATAGGTGTAGATGGAGGAATCGGAAGAGTAAGAGGGTTGGAAGATGATGAGGAAGCTGTTTATAATGTACCAGGAGAAATTGCCTGTACATTTACAGTGTGTTATGGAATAGCAACCCATATCATATTATAAAAATCTCTAGGAAAATATTTATTAAAATATCTATTTAAAATAATATCATAATTAGTGTCATAGTCGGCTCAGGCTGCCATAACAAAATACCATAGACTGAGTAGCTTAAACAATGGAAATTTACTTCTCACAGTTCTGGGGGCTGAAAAGTTTAAAATCAAAGTATCATCATGGTCAGATTTTGGTGAGGACTCTCCTCCTGGTTTGCAGATGGCTACCTTTCCATACTGTGTCTCCACATGGTGGAGAGAGCGAGCTCTGGTGTCTCTTCCTCTTATTATACATCACCAAATCTATTGTATTAGGTCTCTGCCCTTATGACCTCATTTAAATTTTAGCACCTCTTCACAGGCCCTGTCTTCAAACACATTAGGGGTTAGGACTTCAACATACTAATTTCAGGGAGACACAAACATTTACTCTATAACAATATGTAAAAGGCTATTAACTGAAATAAAGATTCTTTGATCCCAGGAACTAAACAATAACAGGCCACTGGAAAAATCAGTTGAAAAAGTGCCAGTTGATTATGTATTGCATGTGACTTTCATTTTAGTGGCTATCTATATTCAGAGAAAGATCAGAAACAGAAATTCCAATGACCGGGGCAGGGGGGTCCTTTGAGATAACTCACATAGATAATAAAACTCTGTGAGGATGGTATACAATCTGAATTTTGAACAGTCACTATGCTTTAGATGAATTAATATGGGGAACAAGAATATATTCCAAACCATCAATATCTTGAAATTTAGAATCGCTTGAAGACAATCCTATTGCCAAGAAATGTAATTGAAAAACTTGAGCCATGGATTGTTGAGGGGAATTACCAGATTTATCAGGATGGCAGATACATGTCTAGGGAAATAGTGCTCAATGCAGGCTTAGAAAGGTGGCAATAAAACATTAGCAGGAATTGGAGAATTGGAATACATAAACTTCAGTCATCAAAAAAAAAAAAAAAGTAGCAGAAAATAAGGTGAGGGGATTATCCTTTCACTCACACCCACTGTCTTTGTTATTTTTTTTCCCCATCATAGATTCATTTTGTTCTCTACCAAATCTTACCTTTAGCTTGATGCTAAACTATATTTAAACTATACTGCATTTAAACTAAACTGCATTTAAACTATATTGCCGTTTGGTTCTACTAAGAATATATGCATACCGTTGTACTATTTGAGAAGAAGGAGAAAGAAAATTAGCAGAAAAATGCTTTGTTGTTTCATGTTCTGCTTAATATGGCCTCAAATCAATATTTACTTTGAAAAATTTTAAATCCCTTATGTCCAAAGATATTATAAATCTCTAGCTTTCAGAGATACCTGTTTTTTATTCATAAAAATAATTATTAATGCTAGTGCTTGTGGGTGCAAATTAAGATCTTTATTCTGCTAGCTTAAAAGTCATTTGATTGCTTTCATTCTTTCCTATATGCACAGACAAATACCATTCATGCTTCTTTTCCATGTAGTAGCCTAGCAACTGCAAATTTCAAGAACTTTTTATAATAACATTCTCTGAATAATTTTAAAAGTATGTCACCCTCTCAAATCCAAGAGAATACTGCTAGTTGGCCTTGCAAATGACCAAGGCCATCATTCTTACTTGTTAGAAATTTAGCTTGGTAATCTTTCTATGTTGTCAAGAAGTTCAGTTTGATGTCCCAAAATACCAAACCTCCACTTATAAAACTATTCAGAACCAAAAGAAAATCAAAGAATAACACAGTTTGTAATCTAGAGGACAGTAATACTGCTCCATGGTTTCTGGATTTTTGAAAGATGAATAATGCAGTCAATGTACTCAGACAACAAAATTAAATCAGTTACAAGCTCTGAGAAATGTACACAAAAATACATGAGCAAGACTCAAGTAAGATTGATTTCCAAAAGTCACAAAATAAAACATATTTTGAATTTGAGTTAATGCAGGCTTAAGAATTAATTTAGAAAGATAATTATCATAGATGATGATGAAAGTAGAAAGTTGACCTCACATAGGGAATATTTTAAACTGCTATTTTCCTAGAAAGTAGAATTGCTAGAAATAAAACATCTCAGTTAAAGTTGAATTTCAAATAAACAACAAACAATTTTTTAGTGCAAGTATGTCCTATAAATTACTTGGTATAAATATACCCCATGCAATATTTGACATCTACTTACAGTAATAAAGATATTTATCATTTATCTGGAACTCAAATTTAACTAGGCTGTCATGTATTTTTATTTGCTAAATGTGGAGACTCTACTAATAGGAGATTTTAAATAGAACTATAAAATAAATTAACTGGTTATCTTGCTTACATTAGGGACTTAATAAATGTCTGGTTAGCAGAACTTATACCTTTTATTTTAATTGATGCATCATAAGCTTAACTAGATACTTTAATCAGGAAATAATATGTGAAACAACTATGACTCATGAGCGTGTTTTAGAATTACAATCTCTGAATAACTTATTTGTGCATATTTTTGTTTATTCAATGAATAATAACTTATAGGAATAGTTAGCACATTCAGCTTTTCTTAGAATCATTTTTCTACTTAATAGAAATAAAAATACTGTTAAAGAGAATGTCACCATGAATTAGAAAGGCAAGAACACTGCAGAGAGCTATAATCCTTTCAGATTTGAAGGATGGAATGAGACTGTGTCTGCAGGACTAGCTTCCCAATTGAATTGAGATGATGTAGCTGGACATTTAAAAAAGCACAGTAGTAGATGCAGGGTCACATCAGAGATTGAAATGAAGAAAGTCCTTGTTGTCATTTTTATTTCACCAATTGGAATAAGTTTTCAACTTGTGAAAAGTGCTGCACAAATCCTGCAAATTGAAATTCTTTATTAAAGCACAGGCAAGTGCAGGGCAATCAATAGCAATATCAGATTGAAGCTCATGCCTGTTAATAATGTGACTTAACCCTGATTTGGGGAAAAATATTATTTCGAGGATGAGAATATCAACCCTGAGCACTGCTCTGCGTTTCTGCTGAGAGTAACAATTATTTCTTATCAGTGATGATATGGAGCCTTCCCAGGTGAAGGATGTGCAAGGATAATGGCCATGGTGGGGGGGAGAGGATGGGAGCAGGGTAAAAGCCAATTCTGCCGCAGCTAACATTCTGTGTCTAAACACTACACAAGATAGCAGTTGTCATACAGTCTCAGCTTCTAATGCTGGGTCAATAGCTTACTTGTGAAACTTGTATAAGTCGTTTTACCTGTCAGCTCTTTTTTTTTTTTTGATAAATGAGATGAACTTTAAGAGGTCTTTCAGCTCTTACCAACTTTGACTATGCCATTGATAAGGATCTTTAAGAATTAGAATATTTAATTTCATTATTCTAATTGCTTTGGCTAATGAGTATATAAGTACTGAAATTTCACTTCCTGGGATAGTACATTTGGGGAAGATATTCTGTGTGTTTCTAAGTCCCTATCCTATCTTTTTACATACTAAATTTTAGTCATTTATCCAAGTTGACTGGACCCATGCCATAGGTTTTACAAGAAGTTGGACACTTAAAGACATTAACAGTAGTTATCCAACTTAGGAACAGAGGTTTCTTTCAATAGACTTATGCTACAAAGCAGATGTAGAAACATGCATTTCCAGCTGTTAGATTCTTTTGTGCCCATAACAGGTATGAAACTTTTATGCATGGATTTCACTGTGCATAACCTTCAACTTACTGATTCATATTAAAATGGTAATGACAAGTAAATGAAACTCCTATAAGATTGGTTTCAAGTTCAGGCAGACAGACATGGATCATTGCAGCTATGTGAACTTGGGCAAAGTATCTTGTCATCTTGTGCCTTTATTTAAAAATAAGCATAATAATTTACCTACCTTATATGATTGTTGTGAATTTAATTGTAAACACTTGACAGAATGCAATCACATATTGAGTGCTTAATAAATACTAGCTGTTGCTACTATCATTACTACCATTACCATTATCAAAATGATTATTTTTATTAGAAACCTGGAAGAAACTTAAATAAGACAGTTGAAAAAATTCAGTTCTGCTTTTCTTTTTCATGTCCACTAACCCTCTAATCTTCTGACGAGCATCAAGAAAATTATGTTTAAATAAATTGAGGAAAAGGAAAGAATTCCACTTTACGAGTATTTATGAGCTATTTATAAAATACACCTGAAAATATGAGAGACATATTGAGATGTGGCCTTTAAAAGAAAAGATGAATGGAGAAAGCAAATCTATTTGCCTGCACTAGTGCATGTAACCAGTAGACAATATGCAGTAATAAGTCATTTTTTGCATTTAATTTTAGTTATCTAATATAATTTTTCTATGTAAGACAAATACCTGTAGATACATTAGCTAAATATAGAATGATAATATAGACAGTCAGGTTCATCATGGGTATAATGCTTGTTAAATAAACATTAAATAAACTCTCTGTCTCGGTTTTGGCTCATGACATAATTTTAGGCCTGAAGTGCCTTCTTCTAGACAGAGAAAGGCAATGAATAAACACCAAGTGTTAGGAAGTAAGGTAGGAGGCGAAATATGGCTCCAGAGGCAGGGCTCAGACACTAGACAAAATTGAGTACTAGCTAAAACAGGGACAGGGCAGAAGGAGCTTTCTATAAGACATGCCTGTAAGTGTGTCATGTCAGTTTATCATTGCCATGGCAATACCCGGACGTTACCACTCCTTTCCATGGCAATGACCCAACAATCTGAAAGTTACCACGCTTTTCTAGAAATTACTGCATAATCTACCTCTTAATTTGCATATAACTAAAAGTGGATATAAATATGACTGCAGAACTGCTTTTGAGCTGCCACTCTGGGCACACTGGCTATGGGGTAGCCCTGCTCTTCAAGGAGCAGTACCTCTGCTGCTGCTGTACACTGCCACTTCAATAAAAGTTGCTGTCCACCACCACCTGCTCACGCTTGAATCCTTTCCTGGGCAAAGCCAAGAATCCTCCCAGGTTAAGCCCCAATTTGGGGGACCACCTACACTGTCAGGAGCTTACTTTCTGAGTTATTTCACTTAAGAGGATAATAATTTACCTATCTGATAGAATTGTTGTGAATTTAAGATAAAATTATCTTGCTTAAGATGAAGGTTAAATGACTCAGAAATAGAACGTCAAATAACACATGATCTCACTTACGAGTGGGAGCTAAATACTGTGTACACATTTATATAGAGTTGTGGAATAGTAGACATTGGAAACTCAGCAGGGTGGGAAGAGGTGAGTGAATGAGAAATTATTTAGTGGGTACAACGTACACTATTCGAGTGATGGTTACACTAAATGCCCAGGCTTCATCACTATGCAATATATCCATGTAAAAAAAAACTGCACTTGCACCCCTTAAATTTATAAAAATTTAAAAAGTCACATTGTAAAGTACTACATTGTTAGTTTCGGGGTAAAATGCCTTAAAAGACATAACTGGTTCCAAATGTCTCTGTGTAAAGATTTCACGATGACTGAAATTCTCGTTATTAGACTCAATTCTTTGTGACAGAATTTTTCAGGAACTTTTATTAATAGTTAGAGTTTTAATGTAGAAATATCTGATAACTATTAGGAGCATCAAGAGCTCCTTTCTTTCCAATCTGTATGCATTTTGACATTTCTCAAGGTTATTGCAATGATTAGTTAAGACCTTTAGTACAAGTTGAATGCACATATGAGTTTGGACACCTTTATACTTACCTGATCTTAGACAATGACTGTCAGCCTCACCATTTAATAAGACATTAAGTATACATTTTTGTAGATGCTCTCTACCATGTTGAGGCAGTTTGCTTCTATTCCTAGATTATAAAGTTTTTATTATGCATCATGTCAAATTTTGTCAAATATTTTCTACATTTGTTAAGATTATCAAATTATTGCCCTTGAAATTGTTTTATCAGTCAATAGTGACTTACATTAATGAATTTCAGTTGTCAAATCAAACCTATCTTGGAATAAGCTATGTTTTGTTTTAACATATCATTTATTTTATATATTGCTGATTATAATTTGCTAATATTTTTAAAGGATTTGTGTCACTATATCCATGACAACAGTTGTCTGTAATGTTTTTGTTGGTTTATTTTTCCTAATAATACCTTTGGTGGTTTTTATTACCAGGATAATTCTTACCTCATAAAATGAGCTGGAAACTGTGTTTCCCTTTTTTACTTTCTGGAAGAGTTTATAAATAATAGATATTCCTTCTTCCTTTAACATTAGGTAGAATTCACCATGGAAGCTGTCTGGGTCAATGGTTTGCTATATTAGACGGATTTTTTGTTTGATTTTTTAACTACAAACTGAATTTCATTAGTAAACGCAGATATATTTAAGTTATCTGTTTTGGGGTGAATTTCGGTAGTCTGCATCTTTCAAAGAATATTTATATTTCTTCTAAGTTTGTCAACTATATCAACATAAAATTGTATTACTAATTTAATTCTCATAGAATACAACATGGGGCCTTGTTCACTCTTTCATCAGGATATTGGTAATTTGTGAATTAAATAATAATAGTTAAAACATATGACATAACAAAATTTTTTTGTTAAATAATACACAGAGAAAAACAGTAAGTTCAAATGAAGAGGAGTTAAAAATCTAATCTTCAACCTCAAGAAGGTAGAAAATTAAATTAAAATAGGGTAAAGGAAAAAATAATGTGGATCACAGGAATAATATTAACAGAATAATATTAATAAAATATTGACAAAATATTAGCAGAAATAATAAAAAGTAAGAGAAAATCAATAAAGCCAAAAGTTTGCTCTTCGAATACACTAATAAAATTAAGCCACTTTCAGTACAACTAATCAAGAGAGGCAGAAAAAATACAAGTTTATTTTGAACAAGAGGACTTCATTATGTACTTACAGAATTAAAGAGATAGTAAACAGTTGTGAAGAAATTTGTGCTAATTTTAAAGAATTGTAATCATATAAACTGTGTTTTTGACCACAACAAAATTAAATTAGTTGTTGAAAAATAGCTAGAAATTCTGCAGATGCTTGCAAACTATGCAGCATATTTCTAAATTTAAAAATATACACAAGAAATTGAAAAACGCTTTTAACGCAATAATTTTTAAAACAATAAATCAGTTTTATTGGGTGTATTTGATTCTTCTCTCTTTTCTTCTTTATTAGTCTGGCTAGTAGTGTATTTTGTTAATCTTTTCAAAAAACCAGCTCCTGGGTTCATTGATTTTTTGAAGGTTTTTTTCGTGTCTCTATCTCCTTCAGTTCAGCTTTGATCTTAGTTATTTCTTGTCTTCTGCTAGCTTTGAGTTTGTTTCCCCTTTCTTCTCTAGTTCTTTCAATTGTGATGTTAGGGTGTGGTTTTAGCTCTTCCCTGCTTTTTCCTGTGGGCATTTAGTGCTATAAATGTCCCTCTAAACACTGCAAAGTATATGAACAAACACTTCTCAAAGAAGACATTTACGCAGCCAACAAGCATATGAAAAAATGCTCATTATCACTGGTCATTAGAGAAATGCAAATCAAAACCACAATGAGAGACCATCTCACGCCAGTTAGAATGGTAATCATTAAAAAGTCAGGAAACAACAGATGCTGGAGAGGCTGTGGAGAAATAGGAAGACTTTTACACTGTTGGTGGGAGTGAGTGTAAATTAGTTCAACCATCGTGGAAGACAGCATGGCAATTCCTCAAGGATCTAGAACCAGAAATACCATTTGACCCAGCAATCCCATTACTGGGTATATACCCAAAGGATTGTAAATCATTCTACTATAAAGACACATCCACATGCATGTTTATTGCAGCACTATTCACAATAGCAAAGACTTGGAACCAACCCAAATGTTCATCAGTGATAGACTGGATAAAGAAAATGTAGCACATATACATCATGGAATACTATGCAGCCATAAGAAAAAAGGATGAGGTCATGTCCTTTGCAGGGACATGGATGAAGCTGAAAACCATCATTCTCAGCAAACTAACACAGGAAAAGAAAACCAAACACTGCATGTTCTCACTCATAAGTGGGAGTTGAACAATGAGAACATACGGAGACACGGAGGGAAACATCTCCCAGGCAGACCCATTTCAAACCGCTGCCTTTGATGTAATCCTGCTTTCTGGGGACCTTTCACTGGTTTTGTGTAATCACTATAAATCATTTTCTCAACAAACATACCTTAGATATCCAAAAAAAACCATTCCTTCTGAGAGACTGATATCTCATATAATGTATATAATTGTGATACTCTAATGGTACAACTTTGTTGCTTTGTCTTCTACTACATTTTGTTTTTGTTACACCAAATATTTTAGCACAGTTATATATGTAATAATAGACAAATGCCATCCAAAGTCTTCCATTTAAAAAAAAATACAATTAATTCTTTGATATATAATTCAAAATTTATTCACCACTGAGAGTGAGTTTTAAATTACTTGTGCAGAAATTGAGATTGTTCATCATTACAAATAATTCCATCTGGCAGGGATTCATAGGAAGCACTTCACACCATGACTCTTGATGAGTTGACTGTTCCTAACTGTGACATATCCTTTTATCTTAACTCAAAACCTCAGGAGGTAGGCTGTGTTCATAATTGAAAACATAATTGAAAACAAAATATCACACAATGTCATTTGGAAAGTCAAAGTTATGATTTTCACATTTACTGTATTGAAGCAAAATTAACCATGAGCCAAAAATATACATGTCAAGCTTAGTAGTGTTTTAATAAGGCATGAACAACGGCACTGAGGAAAAAAGATAGTTGAAAATAAATTTCCTTTTCAATATATTGCATGGCTTGTTCATAAAAAATGTTTTTGTTTCTAAAAGTAATTTGATCATTTCTCTAGATTTATATTTAGCAATGTTTAAGCACCATTATTTCTATCTCTACACTTTTATAGTATAGTCATTCAAAACACTGGCTCTGAAAAGTCTAACCAAACTGCTGTGGTTTGAATACTATTTCCACCTCTTACTAAATGCATGACCTTGCACAAGAATCATAACATCCTTTTATTTCTTTTATGTATTTATTTATTTACTTCAGTAGGTTTTTGAGAGAACAGTTGGTGTTCGGTCACATGAATCAGCAAGAAAAAAAACAAGCAATCCCTTCAAAAAGTGGGCTAAGGACAAGAATAGTCAATTCTCAAAAGAAGATATACAAATGGCCAACAAACATATGAAAAAATGTTCAACATCACTAATGATCAGGAAAATGCAAATCAAAACCACAATGTGATACCATCTTTCTCCTGCAAGAATGGCCATAATCAAAAAATTAAAAAATAATCGATGTGGGTATGTATGTTGTGAAAGGGAAAACTTTTACAAGGCTGGTGGGAATGTAAACTAGTAAAGCCACTATGGAAAACAGTTTGGAGATTTCTTGAAGAACTAAAAGTAGAACTACCATTTGATCCAGGAATCTCACTCCTGGGTATCTACCCAGAGAAAAAGAAGTCATTATACGAAAAAGATACTTGCACATACAGAATGGCCATAATCAAAAAATCAAAAAATAATCGATGTGGGCATGCATGTGGTGAAAGGGAACACTTTTACACGGCTGGTGGGAATGTAAACTAGTAAAGCCACTATGGAAAATAGTTTGGAGATTCCTTGAAGAAGTAAAAGTAGAACGACCATTTGATTCAGCAATCTCACTCCTGGGTATCTACCCAGAGAAAAAGAAGTCATTATAACATGTTTGCACACGCATTTACATTTGCAAACATATGGACTAGCCAATGTCCATAATGACTGGATAAAAACATTGTGGTCTATATATATATAATAAATATTATAATTTCATATAAAATTTTACATATTATATTGTGTATTATATTATTTTTATTAAAATATTTTTAAAATATTATATATTATAAATTTTATTATTATATAAATTTTTTATTATAATAATATTTAATTATAAAATATAAATAAAAATTTTATATAATATTATTATTATAAAATTTATATATAAATATATAATTATATATATTATGTTTATATATAATATATTTTATAATAATTATAATAAAAACTCAGGCATAAAAAAGAACAAAATAATGGCATTCACAGCAACCTGGATGGAATTAAAGACCATGATTCCAAGTGAAGTAACTCAAGGATAGATAAACCAAACATTGTATGTTTTCACTCATAAGTGGGAGCTAAGCTATGAGGATGTAAAGGCATAAGAATGATACAATGGACTTTGGCTACTCAAGGGAAAGGACTGGAGTGGGGGTTCAGGCTAAAGACTATACATTGGGTATAGTGTGCACTGCTCAAGTGATGGGTGCACCAAAATCTCAGACATCATTGTATTTCACATTGCACATAAGCATGGCAATAATAATATTAGCTATTTTATAAGATTGCTATGAAAATTATATTATCATGTTAGATTAGATTAGATTATGTGTGCCAATTGCCTAACAATGTGGTACATACTAAGTGCGTCACAGCCACGAGTAATGGAGTCACCAATCCCAGCAGAGCAGTGAGTGACCCACTGCAAAAACAGCATTTTCTCACCTGCTTTCTGAAACACTGAAGAAATTGAGACAGAATAAACAGAGCAAGGTGTTTGTTACAGATTTGTACCAGTGAAAGGTCCCCAGAAAGCAGGATTACATCAAAGGCAGAGGTTTGAAATGGGTCTGCCTGGGAGAGAATTCCAGAGTATGTAGTGCGCATTCGACACTACATCAGACAAAAATGTCCTGTCCTTTACACCTTAACTTGCCCTGTCACCAGATGCAGGTTGTATCAGGAAAGGCATGACCTCAGGCACGGTGGCTCTGTGGCACAGACATACATCGAAGGGGCTGGCTGCTATAGCCAGTATTTCCTTGAATGGGGCACAGGTAGCACACTTCTGTGCATATCACACTTCAATCTACTTCCTTTTAAAAATGTGCATATTTTACAAACAATATAAAAAATTCCATAAAAACATGGAACAGTCCCCTGCTCCTCCTTTCCCTACCCCTTAGGGGAAACCATGGTCTCTCAGCACTTATTTTATATTTCCAAATAACTTATTTATAGTATATTGTCTTATTTAATTATGTTGGTGTTAACTTATTGCCAAATATGGTCACATTCTGAGGTACTAGAGGTTAGGACTTCAACATATGAATATGATAGTGGTTGGGGAATACAATTTAGTCTGTAACATTCTCATACTAGCCCACATATGGCCTTCAGCAATTCATGAATAGTTTTTGCTGAATAAGTCTTCTTTGCTTATGTGTTAGCACTTGTATTAGGGTTCTCTTAGAGGGATACATCTATATCTGTCTATATCTATATCTATATCTATCTATGAAGTTTATTAAGTATTAACTCACATGATCGCAAGGACTCACAATAGCCAGAGGGAGCTTGAAAGGACAACTAGAAAGGCTGTACTACTTGAATGAATAGAAGAGAACTAAGAAGTGTCTCCAGAGCAATGAGTAAGTCTTTTATTATGTATATAATTTAACTCTTTAGAACATTTTATTAAGACAATTAAAACTATTGCTTACTTTTTTTAGTAAGTTGGAGATATTTGCATTAAGATAAAACATACAAAGACAAGATTTATCAGGGAACCAAATGTAATCTTTGCTTTGTTTACTATTCGATTGCCTCAATTCTTAACTTTAGTGTTCTAATATAGATGTGTTTAGATTTAAAGAAACACACACAGCTTAGAGGACACCAAAATGGATATTAAATGACAAAAAAAAGCTTCATTTATAACTTGTCCTGTAAACCAAAATAAAATTATAAGCCCCAACTAACCAAGTGGACGCTCCTCTAGGCTAAGGGGATCCAAAGAAACCTGAGAAACTAATTCAGGCCATGAGAGAAAGGAGAAAGGGTCAGACATGTCTCATTATACTCTCCTCCCTTTGGAGTTCAGGCACAGCTGACCAGCAATAAAAAAGAGATCCTAAGTCCCACAGAATAGACTCTTGTAGCAATAAGATACCAACTCCAACCTGACTCTGGTATACCATCACATGACAGATAACAGGCTCTAAAAGGAAATCAAAGCATTTTATCCCCAAATATATTTCTTTGACATATTTTGAAACAGTCTTGCATAAAACTGTCTCTTGTGGGGGAAATCTGAGTTCTGTAGAGAATCTGTTTTCCTTACTAGGTCCCTCCAGAGAGCCTGACACCTTTGACAAGAAATATTCACATCTATTCTCTCTGAAGCCTTCTACAGGGCAGGGAGGCTTCATCTACATAACAAGACCATTGGCTTCCACCCTCCCTGCCACCCCCACCTTATCTTAACTCAAGCTGATTTTAACTCTTCAAGCAGAGCACAAACTTTCCAACCAATTGCCAATAAGGAAATTTTTAAATCTGCCTACAACCTGGAAGAGACACCTCCGACCCTGTACCAATCCCTCACCCACTGCTTCGAGATGTCCCTCCTTTTTCCTTTCTGGCCTAACCTTAAACATATTGATTTATGTTTGTGCCTGTAACTTCTGTCTTGTTTATAAAATAAATCTGTAACCCAACCACCTCAAGCACATATTCTCAGTACCACCTGAGGCTGTATCAGGAAGGGTTATGATCCTTAATTTTAGCAAAATAAACTTCTAAATTGATTGAGACCTGTCTCAGATACTTTTTAGTTTACAGTCCCAACAGAAAGAATTCCAAATATATAAGTTACTGATAATGGAAAAGCAGGCAAAAATAGGGGGAAAATATTTGCTGTTTTATCTTTAGTTATTTGGATCTCCCTTCCACAAGATGCCTATTTTCAGCAGTGATTTATGCCAACTGCCTTAATTTCATTCTACAGCGAAATATTCAAGGAGAATCAAGTGGTTCCCAGATGAATATTTCTGGAAAAAAGTAGCTACTGATCTGTGGGCACAAACACATGAAGTATTAGTGAGTTTCAGAGCCAGGAGGAGTGAGGGGAAAAGTCATTGAAAGTGACAGATGTCGCCTTCCTCATAGGTTCTTCTTGTGACACAATATTCACATGAGAGTACATTTGCCCATTTAATTTTTCAGGAAAGAAAATAAATAGAGCAAAGAAATGAAAAGTAAATCACTCCTTGCCAAAGAATATTTATAA
This sequence comes from Hylobates moloch, assembly GCF_009828535.3. Classification (NCBI taxonomy): domain Eukaryota; kingdom Metazoa; phylum Chordata; class Mammalia; order Primates; family Hylobatidae; genus Hylobates; species Hylobates moloch. Next base: position 61,926,964 of record NW_026652281.1, on the reverse strand, counting down.
TGCCAATGAGATGGTCTCAGTAGATGAGAGAAACAAAGGGAAGCAAAATGGAATGAATAAAATAAAGAGCAGAAAGAGGCCTGAAGAAATAAAACTGAGGTGTGAAAAGCAAGACCAGGACATGAAACATGGTATAGAAACAAGAGAAATGAGTCAGAGAGACAATAAAATTCTTAATTAAAATTTAGTCCAGGCAGGGTGGCTCATACCTGTAATCCCAGCACTTTGAGAGGCCAAGGCAGGCAGATCACTTGAGCCTAGGAGTTCAAGACCAGCCTGGGCAACATGGCGAAACACTGTCTCTACAAAAAATACAAAAATTAGCCAGGTGTGGTAGTACATGCCTGTAGCCCCAAGTACTTGGGAGGCTGAGGTGGGAGGATCACCTGTGTCTGGGAGGAAGAGGTTGCAGTGAGCTGAGATCACATCACTACACTCCAGCCTTTGCGACAGAGTGAGACTCCATCTCAAAATAAATAAATTAATTAAAATAAAATTTAGGTATTAGTGAGTTTTCAACTATTCATAAATTATTTTTATTATTCATATATTATGTTGTGATTTTACAACTAGCATAATTTTTGAAATGTCTTTATATAATCTATGTCTTTTCGAAGCCTATACATTTTTTTAAGAGATGAAATATATGATACAAATACAGTTTTCTGAACACAGTATTATTTATTCATTGAAAAGAGATTATATCATTTGGAGTAAATTAAAACCTTTCCTCAGGAGGAGAATGTCACTGAAATGCAAGCCAGTCTAATATCCAAACTTTATAAAGCCTATTGGTGAATATCAGGTGATAGTTGTTTCTCTAAGGTGGCCTCATTTCAGCTTCACATTAGGAGATATGTCCATATGAAACAATATACCCATAAGTGGTGGGAGGAAGCTGGATCCAGGTTGGGGGAAAGATAACTAAGATGGATTTTAGTCAGGAAAGTCAGTGGCCTTGAAAGGTAACTGGGGCAGATTTCTACTTTGGGAATTAAGACAGAATTTTAAGTTCATAGAACTAAGCTATCAAAGAAGTGTGTGTGTGTGTGTGTGTGTGTGTGTAGTGGTTTAAAATTTACAACCGCAAATTCTCAGAATTTGCCCACCGAGTACAGACGACCAGCTATGCTGACAGAAAAGGAAATTGGCAGCTGTGATTTTTTCACTATAAGAAAGTTGTGGGATTCCAGACTAAACTCCATTTCCAAGGCCAATCAGATGTTTTCATGTGTGGATGTTTACATGTGGAGCTGCAGACATTGTTTTCCTTCTTCAGTCAGGAATAGGAATTTTAGGAACTAGGTTTGAGCAGATTAGGTAAGGGATGGACATCCAGCTGGGTGATGTTAAAAATAAGGAGGGAGAAGACAGAAATTAGAGCTCCAAAGCTAAGATTTTGAGTTAAAAAATAATATAGCCTGTAATCCCAGCTACTCAGGAAGCTGAGGCAGAAGAATCACTTGAACCCAGCAGGCGGAGGTTGCAGTGAGCCGAGATGGTGCCACTGCACTCCAGCCTGGGCAACAGAGGAAGACTCCGTCTCCAAAATAAATAAATAAACAAACAAACAAATAAACAAACAATAATAAAAATAAATAATAATTAAAAATATATTGAGCATTCATTATGTCTCATCTCCTGGGCTAAATATTTTGTAACTATTTTTTACTTAATTTTCATAAGCATGCTGTAGGGTGGATAATATTATTATTTTCATTAAACATACAAGAATATAGAAGCACAAAGAGAATAAATATCATGCTTAATATCACGACTTGTAAATGAGGAATATGTCAGATTATAGTCTATGTCTCTGTAACAACTAATCATACTAATCCTTCAAACAGCTATAATTTCAAAGCTGTATTTTAGGAAGAAACTTCTCTCACTGATGGTTATCTTTAGTTGACTTCAGGAGAAAAGGGTGGTAAGATAATTTTTTAGCTCTTTTCAAGAGTACACCAGCAAGTAAACTTTTTTTTGTTTTTTCTCACTCTGTCACCCAGACTGGAGTGCAGTGGCATGACCTCAGCTCACTGCAACAGTCATGAGCCACAGTGCCCGGCTTATCTTGCCCTACGTATTGTTGATTGTTAAAGGCCTCTAAATGAGTTTCTATAAGAAAAAATTATGAAACTCTTGAAACTCATGGAGTATAGTAACAGAAATAGTTTAAAGATGGTTGATTTAAGGACATTCTGAAAAGCAGAATGGTGTAGTAGAAAGGCCTTAGGCTTTAGAATTAGATAGACAGAGTTTTTAATACAAACTTTGCTGTTTTCCACTAGCTTGAATCCAAGCATGTCAACTCTTGTAAACCACAGTACACGTTTGTGTGTGTGTGTGTGTGTGTTTATAATGATATATGTGATATATGTGTTATATATATATCATATGAAGTAAAAAATTGATCTGTAACAGAGCCTCATAAAAAACATAGAAGTTTATATGTTAAATCTGACATTCAAGTTTAGCTTTCTTTGGTATGCAACCAATCTATTTGTAATTTATTTTAGTATAAAGCTCAGAATTGAAGTCAAATTATTTTTAAGATTTCAATCTCAAAGAGATGTGAAATCAGAGGCATTCAGGCTTATTTAATTAAAAGACACTTTCAGCTCTGATTAAAGAAAAGTGTTTCTCACATTACACAATTTACTATATGTACATCAGCATCATGGATTAATGTACTTCCAAAGTATTTACTCAATCTACAAGCATATTTTTCTTTGTAAGTACTTTTAAATCGCTAGATTCAACTTTTTATAATTTCAAAAATCCCAAATGAGAAACAAGTACGATATAATATCATTCATCTCTGTTCAAAGAAGGGATTTTGGCAGATTTAGGATATAATTATTCATTAGGAATGTATATAAACCAGGACCAAAACTTGCTTACTTGCTGAGCCCTCCTCATGCAGAAATCTGAAAACTCTTCTACTCTAAACTCTTGTTTATGTTTCCAAAAGATATTACTTTAACATGTACTATGTATGCATCACGTACAGCACTCACTCTGCTAAGCTCTGTGTATGTTAGCTTGTGTGTGTGTCTGTGTGTGTGTGTTTAAATACACAACAAGTCGTGGTTTACTTGAGAAATAGAAAAATTAATCTGCTATTTTAATGTAAAGTGAAGAAATTTGTAATATAGTTTTTCACCTAAATATAGGAGGAAATGTCTGCAAAAACCTTATCAAGTAGATGTTACATGAGTTGAGTCTTAACGGCTGTGGACGAGTTATTGTGTTACACTTGTCACTTCATTACGTCAGTTATACTGGGGAATGGAGCAAAATAAAATTAGGGAGAGAGACTGGAATGAGACCACGAATGGCATTGTATATTATGCAGGTATTTTAAACAGGATTTTCTAGAAAATGGAGGCCATTAAAGGATTTTTAGGCAAGGAAGTAACAGGACAATATTTTCAGCAATGTGGAAGATGGTTGCTGGGAAGGCTAAACAAGAGATGCAAACAGAGAGAATATTACATTATTACAAGCAAGAGATGATAAGGATGTGAATTAAAACAATGGCATTAAACATGCAGAAATTCAGGCGCAAATATAAGATAAATATTATAGAAGCCAGTGACCAATTGGTTGTAGGGAACAAAGAGAAGGGAGAAGCAGTTCCAGAAGCAAGTGTCTGAGTCAAATAGTGCCTTAACTAAGTTAGAAAATGAAGGATGACTTCTGTGTTGAGGTGTGTTACGAATTTGTAGCCACCATGAGCTTGATTTGACTCTTGATAATCCACATGGAGATTCAAAGTTGTGTCAATAAACACTAGGTTTAGATATATAGGTGTTGATTTCAATAGTTTAGATGTTGGTTTTTCATATGTATTTTGAGGGTTGTCTCCATGAATAATTAAAGTCTAGGTTAGAGATTAAATATCCAGGACTGATATTGGCTAAGAAGAGCATAAAAACAGAGGATGGAAAGCAGAGAAACACTGTAGGAGCAAATAAAGGGAAACACAGAAAACATGGTTTCAGCACAGTCTGGTCCAAAGATGAGAGACTTGTTGTTAGTTTGGGACCTCCTCTGCAGTTAGTCACAGCCTCCTGGAACTTCCAGAATACCACTGAGGTAGAATTACCTTTGAGGTTTATCTGGTTAGTCTTTATTTACCACTTGGATCAGCAGTATGAGGAAGCTGACTGTTAAGATTTACAGAGGCGGCCGGGCGCGGTGGCTCACGCCTGTAATCCCAGCACTTTGGGAGGCTGAGGCGGGCGGATCACCTGAGGTCAGGAGTTCGAGACCAGCCTGACCAACATGGAGAAACCCCATCTCTACTAAAAATACAAAATTAGCCGGGCGTGGTGGCACATGCCTGTAATCCCAGCCACTTGGGAAGCTGAGGCAGGAGAATTGCTTGAACCTGGAAGGCGGAGGTTGCAGTGAGCTGAGATCATCGCACCATCGCACTCCAGCCTGGGCAACAAGAGGAAAACCTTGTCTCAAAAAAAAAGGAAAAAAGAAAAAAAAAAGATTTACACAGGCAGTCCACACTTTTAAAAATTAGGCAGATCCTCGTATAACCAATAATTTACTGTCTTCCTGAAGTCTCAAAGCACCCTGCTCTTACCCAGGACCTTCCTTGCATTATAAAAATAGAAACCAGACAGTACATTCCTTCTACATGTGTAGAATGTTTACTAATGTAATGTGTATGGGGACATGGTTAGCTTAGGAAAACAAGAGCTAGACACACGTACATGTAACAGTATTGCTGTTATGATCATTGCACTTAATTCATAGTATTACCCGCTATCTCGGCCCTGTGCTAATTTATGAACATCTACTATTAGTGATCTCTCATTTGTTTTAATTAACCACCTACATGAAACTATATACTCTTGATTTATTTACATACCACCCTTTGTTTACTATTTTTTCTAGTAAAGATAATATTGTAATTACATAAATTAACCTTTAACATTATGGACTCGGGCAGAACCTAAATCAGTTTCTGCATCTTCAAGTTACTAGTAATCCAAAATATGGCAATTCATAAAAATTTTTGAAGCTTTACATATTTATGTTGAAATAATGGACATAATATCTATTTTTTAGGATATTAAAAGAAAATACTGGAACATTGTAGGTGCTCAATAAATGATAGCTTTGACAATAGTAAATGTCATTCTCTGGGATTTGGAAACAGAGTACAGACTGACTGAATATCAGAGAAGACCAAGAATTCCCCTAGAATTGTTAGGACTGTCACTAGCAAGTACTAATTTCAAAGAAGTCTGGAAATTTATATCATTCTTAGAAAAGACTGCATTGGCAAGGAGATCATATTTAGTCTTTAAGGATTTTGTTGTTGTTGCTCTTTAAGTCTTTTTTCTTGTGCAGATCCTTGTTCTCAAATAATTGCTTGGCTTTAAATTATCTATTTTTTTCTTAATCAACTATTCATATATATTCTGCCAACTGTTCCCAGTATAGCTCATTTATTTATCTTCTTTCCACCATGTAAGCAGTCACAAAGATTGGAAAAAAGACTTCTTAAGATAACAGTGTAACTTACTAGTTATTTAACTAATGTCTGTCTTCCACTCTAGGCTTTAAGCCCCGCAAGGGTATATCAAGTGTCTGTTACACTTAGTCTGTATCCTCACATCCAGAAAAATGCACTTGGCATGAAGAAGATGGTTGGTTGGTAGGGAATACAGCAACTATAGAATTAAATCAAAACATTTTATCTCTGTGCAGATATTTTGGTCATGTCTTCAACTGCAAATGTAGGAATCATCCCCCAGTCCCCCAGTTTTCTTCAATTTACCATTAGTCATCATGCTCACTTGACATTGCATCTACAAATAGGCAAAGGGCAAATCTGTGCATATATGAGGTTGTATGTTGTATAAATCCACTTTTAGATGCAGTTGCCAGTAAATACGTATTTTTAAACACAGAATGTTTCAAATTCCCTACGTTAAATACTCTAGTGCTAAAATAAGTCAGTGCTAATTTGAAGGGCAAAAGTCCATTCTGTGCCTTAGAGACAAAGTAATAAACACTTTTGGCCACTGACAGACCAACTCACTTTTTAATAACACTTCACATCAGAAGACATTAGAGCAATGTATTTAAGATGCATAAGGAAAGGCAATGTGAACCAAAGATTTTATATCCATCAGATTGATATAAAGGCCACAGACAACGTGTTATGAACATGGAAAAACTCAGGTTCTATGACCATTTTTCTATTAGAACACAGCTTCAGACAATCAAGAAATCAAAGTACAAGCTTGAATAATACATCTAATGGCAAGAATTGAACAAATATGGTCATAGGAAAAAGACTAAATCCTGTGTATAAAAGTTATATACTATATAAATAATATATCTTTTTTTGTACAAAAATAGATATAAAAGCACACAATGGTGAAGGGATAAGGGCTAAGAATATGCAAAATAAATAAGCATGCTGATTGCCTCATTGTATTAACCAGAAGTTAAAGACTAATATTTTAAATACAAAGTATGGAGATACATGGGAAAGAAGACCGTATTAGGCAATTTATTATAGTTCATAGTAGAATATTCATATATATCCTATAAAGTACAACTTAAATATATACAATAAAAATAAACAACAAAACTTCACTATATTAAAAAAATAAATTTCCCTAAGTAATTAAAATAAAAGAGATGATAAAGAGAAGTTTCTTGCATGCAAGCCTACCCTAAAGATTTCAGCTCTTTCTTTCCTCCAAATCATATGAGTTAGTTCCTAAAGTAAATCTGTTTTTTTTTTTATTTTTCCTATTGGCTGTGTTTCTCTGGAGAACACTTTCTGATAAACACTACATGCTATACATTAAAATCCCTGTTTTCAACTATATAAACTGTAAGTATGAAGCATTCTTTTTTATTATTTTTTATTTTTTCAAGATGTGGTCTTGCTCTGTCACTTGGGCTGGAGTGCAGTGGCACAATCACAGCTCACTGCAGCCTCAGCTTCCTGGGCTCAAGCAATCCTCCCACCTCAGCCCACTGGGTAGGCAGGATGACCGGCATGCACCACCATGCCTGGATATTGAAATATGCTTGATGAAAAGTGAGCTGAATAGATTAAGTAATGGACAAGAGACTAGAGAGAAAGACTTGTTAAAAATACTCTCTGAGACTTAATGTTGGCACATCAGTTGTCTCTGGCCTCTTGTGTTGTGCAGTTCTTAAAGCTAGGGAGGCCTCTATGTGGGAGTTTTGCTTTGATAATCAGTCAACAACTGCTATTTGAACTTTATTTTGGTCTCAGCCTTCAGAAGCCTAAAAAGTTGAACACATAATTTAGTGTCATTTCTGGCATTCTTCAAATTGTGCATTACCAAATAATTTGTAGTCTAGTAAGCTTCCAATATCATATCTAGTCAGTATAAAAATATGAAAAATACAGCTTTAGTCATATCATTTGCACTTATGTTATTACATGAATCTTCACAGCAAATAGATGTAAACATTCCAGATATAACGGGGAAGTAAAAATCTAAATACTAAAGATGTTAACATTACAAGAGTTGAGATAAAAGTATATATTACCTTTACAAAAATAAAATGTATCATAATGAATGGCTTCTTGAAAGCGCATTGTCTGTATAAAAGCAATTATTTAAAATGTTCACACAATCAAATAAATAGAAAAAGATACCAGAGACAGTAAGGCTATCAAAAGAGATTGCATTAACTAAATAGCATTAGGAAAAATTTTAATCATATCTCTTATAAGCCAACAAGTGATTGTAAAATTAATATAAATCAAAATAATGGAGATGAAATTATACCTTAATCCTAATATGTTTTCTCTACTAACATAATAGCCAATATTATAGCTATGAAAAATTAATCTTTGTAAAGTACATTTAACATTAATTTATTTAAATCCATTTGATTTCCTAAGGAACCCACAATTTTTTACTTGAAAATTTTCTCAAGTGATAGAGTAAATGAACAAGTGAAGGCAAAAAAAATACACACACACATACTCACATACACACAACCACAGGCACCCACACACACAAAGACAAAAATCTATACCTGAATATAGTGTGAAAGCATCTTTTCAAATAATGTGCAGAAGCTTTAGCTCTTAGGTTGACTTCAATAAAGTTATATAATGTCTTTCAAATAAAGCTTAACCAGGAGGTAAGTTTGCACCTTATATAATGATATTTGAAAAGAGTAAGAATTATAGCTTAATGATTTGGTGGTAACATCACCATTGCCAATTCCCTGTACTGAAAGAAATAGTTTTAAAAAAGAAGGCTTGCTCTTCTCCCCCCACTGACATCAACTGAAAGTAAGGGACCCTTGTAGCAATGCAAGTGTTTCCTATAACTACAGTAGCAATTTAACATTTTTATTATATTTTGGAACTACCAAGAAATTATTGTTTCATCCTTAAAATTAAGTCTAATTAGATTTGAATGGACAAATATAAAAATACCTTTAAGTGTTACATAAAAAGTGTTACATAAAAGAGGCTTTGTAGTTCATACATTTGTCTAGATTTTTAACATGAATCATAAAAATATTAAGGACATTTTTCTAAAAATCATCTCTGCTACACTGTGCCAAAGTAACAATACAAGCAAGAATGACCACGCTATATGTGAAATTGTTTAAAACAATCCTACATTGTTGCTAAATTTTATTTATTTTTATTTTTGAGACAGGGTACAGTTCTGTCACCCAGGCTGGAGTGCAGTGGCGTAATCACAGCTCACTGCAACCATGACATCCTGGGCGCAATTCTCCCACCTCAGCCTCCTGAGTAGCTGGGAGCACAGGCGCATGCCACCTTGCCTGGCTCTTTTTTATTTATTTATTTATTTATTTATTTATTTATTTATTTATTTATTTATTTTTGGGGATGGAGTCTCGCTCTGCCATCTAGGATGGCGTGCAGTGGCACGATCTTGGCTCACTGCAACCTCTGCCTTCCGAGTTCAAGAGATTTTCCTGTCTCAGCCTCCCAAGCAGCTGTGACTACAGGCGCTACCACCACGCCCAGCTAATTTTTGTACTTTAGTAGGGACAGGGTTTCACCATGTTGACCAGGTTGTCTCGAATTCTTGACCTAAAGTGATCCTCCTGCCTCGGGCTCCCAAAGTGCTAGTATTACAGGCATGAGCCACCATGCCCAGCCCTGGCTCATTTTTGTATTTCATTTTTTGTAGAGATGTGATCTCGCTGTGTTGCCCAGGCTGGTCTCCAGCTCCTGAGCTCAAAGGATCCGCCCGCCTCGGCCTTCCAAAGTGCTGGGATTACAGGAGTAAGCCATGGCACCCGGGTTGAAAAATTTTAAAAGGAATAAATACGAGGAATTTTTATATATTTTATAATCAGTATCACTTATATCAGTCAGAGTTTCCAGAGAAACATAACCAACAGTAAAGGGATGATAGAGACAAAGATACAGAAAGATGGAGATAGATGATAGACTCACACAGATTTATTTTAAGAAATGGGCTTTTAGAATTGTGAGGTCTGGCAAGTTGGAAATCCATAGGGCAGGCTAGTGAGCTGAAAACTCAAGCAAGATTTTTATGTTAAGACTTGTAGCAGAAGTCCTTTGCTGGGAAGCCTCACCCTTTTCTCTTTTTTTGAGGGGGGAGGGGGAGAGTGAGTTTCGCTCTGTCACCCAGGCTGGAGTGCAGTGGCGCTATCTCGGCTCACTGCAAGCTCCGCCTCCCAGGTTCACGCCATTCTCCTGCCTCAGCCTCTCCAAGTAGCTGGGACTACAGGCGCCCGCCACCACGCCCGGCTAATTTTTTTTTTTTTTTTTTTGTATTTTTAGTAGAGACCGGGTTTCACTGTGTTAGCCAAGATGGTCTCCATCTCCTGACCTCGTGATCTGCCTGCCTCAGCCTCCCAAAGTGCTAGATTACAGGCTTACAGGCGTCAGCCACCGCGTGCAGCCACCCTTTGCTCTTAAAGCCTTCAATTGATTGGATGAGGCCAACCCACATTATGAAAGATAATCTTTCCTTAAAACTTTCCTTAAAAGTTTATTGCATAGGCCGGGCGCGGTGGCTCACGCTTGTAATCCCAGCACTTTGGGAGGCCGAGGCGGGCAGATCACGAGGTCAGGAGATCGAGACCACGGTGAAACCCCATCTCTACTAAAAATATAAAAAATTAGCCGGGCGTGGTGGCGGGCGCCTGTAGTCCCAGCTACTCGGAGAGGCTGAGGCAGGAGAATGGCGTGAACCCGGGAGGCAGAGCTTGCAGTGAGCCGGAGCTTGCAGTGAGCCGAGATCGCGCCACTGCACTCTAGCCTGGGCGACAGAGCGAGGCTCCGTCTCAAAAAAAAAAAAAAAAAAAAGTTTATTGCATTTACAAAATACACTCACAGCAACATCTAGACACACAAAAAATTGAGCACCATATCCTATTCAAGTTGGCACACAGAATTTAACTGTCCCAACTATTTACATTAATTGCTACAAATCATATTCAAAGAATGGACATAATTTTTGAAGGTACAGATATTTTGTAATGACCATGTGTTTTTGTGAAACTTTATCTCAGAAAACATTTTAAAACATTACTGTTACATGTATTCTTCCTTTGGAGATTATAGATGACTTCAAATAGAAAAAAAGTCTTATTTTTAAGTGTAGTAAAACATTCTTTTTAAAATATAGCTCTCAGAACATAGAAATCTAGATATATTAGAATATTTATGCTTATACCTATAGCCTTTCAATATTCAAGATGGATATATATATACTCAAGTAAATATTTTTCTCAAAATTAATATGAGATATGCTGTAAACAACTACCCTACTAACAGATAAAATGCTAATTTTAATATACAAGTCAAAAATTGCTTGTCAATAAAGGACAGATGTGCAGATATACAAATGGATTTTTAAAGAATTGTTTCACTGTTTTGTCTGAAGTCATTAATATGAGGACAATAAGTAATAGTTAAATATGAAAATATGATAAATAGTAGTACAAGATCTTTTTCTAGGTTGCGATAAAATGTGGTCTAAACTAATCTTGCAACCCTATGCTCATTACCATGTTCTAACTCATCTCTGTAAGAAAAGAAGTTGGAAACAGGCAATTTGATGATATAAAGGAATTTGTTTAAAAACAGATGTAGCTCTGAAAGAAACTTCCTCTATTTTACAGAGTTCAGGTCGGTTATTTTTCCACTGCTCTGTGTCATGAAAGACCAATTGTACTTTCCTCCTCAAACCAAGCAAGAGCTCAGCAAAAGACCCCATCATAGTAACAGGAAGCATTTGTGGGAAAGGATGAATCTTACTCCTGGATGAATTCTAGTAAACTGCAGAAACTTGTTTACTACTGTCAAGGCAGAGCACACATGGGTTCTTACAGAGTCAAATCATGTAAAAGGAAGTTGCCCTTGTCAATCAGGTGAAAAGAGAAGCTGCACTTCAACAGCAATCTTGCAAAAAGTGAAGGGGGTAGCTGGGCTAGTCCCAACTTAAAAGCATCCGTCACAAAAAGACTGCTTATCAGGGAGCAGAGACCCGTGAAAAATAATGCTACAGGGCAGTAGCTGAAAGAGTGTCATTAAAAGTGACCAGAGAGCGCAGTTCCCAGGTGTATTTCAAGAGCCCAGGGGTGGTGGGGGAGGTTTCATGGAGAAGGAGCCGGCAAGTGTTCAAAGATTCTACAGAAATGCCCTGAGAAGAAGGAACTAGTGATTGAACTCCTTCAACGGCAAAAGGTATTAGATATTCCTCAGTTGCTAAGAGGGGACCACACAGAACCTCTACAAAGTATAGTGGCTTTTGCCTCTTTACCTTTAAACATTATCCCCACTCCCCATCACCCTCGAGGAAACAGAAGCGGCCTGATAAATGGGAGACAGGTAAAAGGGCAAGGTGGGGTGAAGGGACAGATCATACACATTTCCCGCTGTGAAAACAGAACAGCAGGCCTGCTTACTAAAGGGGAAAAGCTTTGGATTGAAGAAAGGTCAGCATACTTTATTATAAAGACAGCTGCGTGTGATTGTGGTATGCAAATAGATATTTCATTGCTATAAAAATTCATGGTGACTTCAACTAAACCACATATATTATGACTCTGAGCTAATATAATCCAAGTAATAGTGTATTTTGAATAGTTTACTAGGTATATTTTATTCCAGTGGGCACTAAAATACTTAAAAACAGATTATGCTAGCCAGTGGCTCAATAAGAAGCATATTTATGTTTTACACTGACAATAACTTAATATCATCATTTGTGGGTAGATGATAGATTTTCTTGTTGACCTATTCATGAGGAAACTTGACATATTTGAATATAGTATATACTTTGATAAAATTTAGATGTATTGCTTTGTAAGATTTCTATAATTTAAATATGAATAACTCATGTTTTCATCAAAGAGGGTACTGCAAACCAAATATCACCGATGTTACTATATTATTTATAGTTAGGCATCTTTCATATCTTCATAAATACCACACAGTTATACAAATATAAGTGGTTAATACCTACTTTCAATCAGCAATGGGTTTATGTTTAATATGAGGGCCTCAATTTAGCGGCTTTTTCTCTTGGGGAAAAAAGAAAGTAACATTATTTATTCTACTATATATCACCTTTTTTTTTTTTTAATTTATGTCTGCAAACAAACTTTGGACTCAAATCTGGACACTCTCACTGTTAATAAGAAGAGCTAAGAGTGCATACTATTGAAATAACCACAGGAAATCAGGCATAAACTAGGACATGAACTTAAATGTATGCTCATCCTAGCTATATAATCTAATATATTAGAATTTCCTTAATAGTGTATGATTTGTAATCAGTGTTTCTCATATTTTATTACAACTGCATATGTAATGTATATTTTGATGTCTTGTAGGATTATTAACAATAGTATAATTTTTCTTGTCATTGATTTTGACTAAGGTACACAGAAAAAGACTTGTGCAAAATACATAGTTAAAAAATTGATATACAAATAAAAATAAAAACTTACACTAGGGAAAAAATTTATGGATTATAGTCAATAATGTACCTAGAAATACCTAAACAGTATTACAACATATGGAAATATTGATAATATTTTCTTACACTTCCCTATCTAATATAAAATGTCATTTTACTTTCCCTTCTTAATATTTCCCAAATTCCTTCTGGCTTTATTCTCATTATCATCAAGTTATTCTCTTCCCTAATGACACACCAAGTCACTCACCATAGTCTACCAACTAATTTCTCACCTGGAGGTTTCTCCTTTCTAAGTCATCCTACACACTTCTCTTAGACTAATCTCTCTAATATATTTAATCATGCCAGTCATTATTTTACTCATAAACAATTTATTGACTGCTACATTTTGTCCTACATAAAGTAAACTTGATCTCTGCTTCACTGAAACTTAAAGTCTACTAGGGAGACGTAGTAAACAAGTAATTATCCTTATAAAAATGAAATCATTAGTTCTGATAACTGCTATGAAGAAATTGAACAGACTGCTATGGGAGAAAGAGGCCTATTTGAGAAATTGGAAAGGTTTGTTAGAAGAACAATTATGCTGAAACTTGAAGGATGGGGAAGGAACAGCCAGTCAAGAAAGATCTACAGCATATATTATTGCATAGCTTATTATGGCGGAAATGCCCAGTACGTGTGAGGAACTCAAGTCTAGCTACTATAGATTCCTGGATCATAGTGTGAGGGGATCTTGTGAACTGTCTGGCAAGGTGGACAAAGACTTGATCATATGGGATTTGGGAGGCAATGTTAGAGGCTTTTTTTTTTTCCCTAAGTGCATTGGACCTTTCTGTTCTCCTTTACAAATACCTATAAATATTTTGAAGTTAAACAAAATATAGAGATAGATGTCTAAACTTAAAGCATTTTATTTTGGAAGTAATAATTGCAATTTGCGGCATACACACAGACTAGATTGTCTTCAGTATGTTTAAAGAACAATGAGAAAGCTGGAGGTTTAAATAAAAGCATAAATGTTATGCATTGTTTTGAAAAATGTTTATTGGCACTAGTAAAGTTTTGGGGATTGGTGAGTGACCATGGTAGGTAAAACTAGTCTTAGAGTCACAGCAGGTCATTTTAGTAGTCAGTTACCAGATAAAAGTGGTTTCAGGCTACAGTAGGCGGTTTCAGTAGCTAGGCTTGGAAAAAATTACATTCCTGGAGCAATGTTACGTGCTGTGAGTGTATTAGCTCCTCTCGATTATGCTTTGGTTTAGTAGGACAAGAATAACCCAATCCATATGATCAACATTCACAAATCTATAATTATTTCAAAATAAAATATAATTAAAAAAACTGTATATTAGTTTGCTTCCCTAACGAATTATCACAGATTGGGTGGCTTAAACAGAAATGCATTTGTTTACAGCTCTGGAGGTTGGAAGTCCAAGATCAAGGTTTCATAGGTTTGGTTTTTCCCTGAGACCTCTATTCTTTGCTTGCAGATGGCCATTTTCTTACTGTGTCCTTAGATGGGATTTGCCATGCACACACGTACCCTTGGCATCTCTGTGCATCCAAATATAAGAACCATCTATCAGATGGAATTATGGCCTCCCCAGTATCTAAATTCAGTCACATTCTGAGGGATTGAGGTTAAACGCTTCGACATATGAATGAGAGGAGAACAAAATTTAGTCCATAACCATTATTTGATTGAAATCAAACATTTATTCTAAGTAAAAATAGCAAAATATTGTTAAGTATTATTCTTCTCATTTTCTGATGGAAAAATCTCACTAGTAAGCACTCAAACAGTATTTAACAAGAGTGTAATATTAGCAAACATTTTCCCCAGCCTTTACATGATGGGATTGCTCATGAGTAGGTAAACAGGAAAATCTATAGTCTACCCACAGATGATGATATTAAGTTTCTGTCAATGTAAGAAACATAAATATGCTTGATATTGAGCTGCTGGCTGGCACAATCTGTTTTTAGAAAAACAAAGAGGGAAATGCAGACAGACAAGCCATCATAAAAATCAATATGATGGCAGTGGATTTTTAGGTTGGAGTAACAATTTTCATTTTCACCATATTTTCTTGTCTTTTTTTTCTAAGTTTTCTATAATTAACTATTATTTTGTAATTAAAATGTATCATTGCAATAATAAATCTTGTAAAACACATTAAGAATACATATTCTTAATTACTTAATGTTTTATTACTATAACATTTTTTACTATTTTCTTGCTTTTCTATAATAAATAGTTATTCAATGAATTATTGCTTGTGTTAAATTCTAGGAGTTGCACTGCTTGGCAAAGAATATGACGACACTTCAGGAGGCCGAGGCAGGTGGATCACGAGGCCAGGAATTCGAGACCAGCCTGACCAACATGGTGAAACCCTGTCTCTATTAAAAATACAAAAATTAGCCCGGCATGGTAGTGTACGCCTGTAATCCCAGCTACTTATGAGGCTGAGGCAAGAGAATCACTTGAATCCAGGAGGCAGAGGTTGCAGTGAGCCGAGATCGCGCCATTGCACTCCAGCCTAGGCGACAGATCAAAACTCTGTCTCAAAAAAAAAAAGAATATGATGACACACTTTATCTATTGATTACAATCAGAAAATTGTCTTTCAAAAGAATTCTATCAGATCACATTGAAACCAGTATTGCAACACTACCTGGTTTTACCATTACTCAAGAACATAACATATATTATTAATTGGTTTTTGCTAACGTAGTGAAATTGCCATCATTTTATTTTATTTCACTTCACTTAATTTCATTTGTTTGTACAAAAGGAGCCTGACTTCCAGTATATTAGGTTTTGTTATTGTTTCTCTGATACAAATTGTTTTTTCAGGTCAGTTTTTATGCTTTTTTATTTTATTAGTGCAGGGGTGCAATTGTGGCTCACTGCAGACTCAAACTCCAGGGCTCAAAAGATCTTCCCATCTCAGCCTCCCATGTAGCTGGGACTACAGGCATACACCACCATGCCTGGCTACATTTTGTATTTGTCGCAGAGATGAGATTTCGCCATGTTGCCCAGGCTAGTCATGAACTCCTGAGCTCAAGCACCCAGCCAGCCTCAGCCTCTCAAAGTTCTGGGATTATAGGCATAGAACCCGGCCAATATTATTTTTAAAACCAATATGGGCTGTAAATATAGGTGTTCAGAATATTTTACAGAAATAAAAGTGTTGTAAAATGTAATCATTAGTAGCACCCACAAGTGAGTACTTTCCTATAAGGAGCTTAGATATTTCTAATGCCATATTAACCAAATAATTTTTTATATACTAGAATAGAGTTTTCTTAATGTACTAAAGGTTTCACGCTTGTTAATCCTCATTCCCAGCTACACAGTCATTGTAAGAGTATAATCTATAATTGAAACAATCATTAAAAACAGTCACACAAAAATTTGCATATTATGAAAGATTCTAATTAGATCAGAATTTTCTACTTATTTTACTGCCATATCTTCTTTGCAAAGTCTTCTTTGTATATGTTAAAATTATAGATAGAAGCAAATATATATCATCCTAAATTTTTTATTGTTATACATAAATAATCCAAGAAATTTAGAATATACATATAAGGTGATGTAACTGATTTTATGCACAATCAAAGAGTGGAGTGGAGTCCTAACTCTCATTCAATCACCTTGCCCACCATAAAATTATCAATCTACATATACAAACTTTAAAAATACTCAGATCTTTTATACTACAATTGTAAAATCTCAAACTAATTCTAAATTAAGTTTTATATTTTTAGGACTCCAGACTAATATCAGGCCCAAGGGAATACATATTTAATCTTCATAGCAAATACTTCATTTCTGCAAGAAAGACAATGACATTTTCTTCTTTTCCTTTTCTAGAAAATATATAAAAACCCAATTACTTTTGTTTTTTGTTTTCTGGGTTTTTTTTTTTTTGAGACAGAGTCTCACTCTGTCACCCAGGCTGAAGTGCAGTGCTGTGATTTGGTTCACTGTATCCTCTGCCTCCTGGGTTCAAGAGATTCTCCTGCCTCAGCCTCCTAAGTAGCTGGAATTACAGGCATGCACCACCATGCCTGTCTAATTTTTATATTTTTAGTAGAGACAGGGTTTCACTATGTTGGCCAGGCTGCTCTCGAACCCCTGACCTCAGGTGATCCGCCTGCCTCAGCCTCCCAAAGTGTTGGGATTACAGACGTGAGCTACTGCGCCCAGCCAAAACCCAATTATAAATATCAGAAATAGTATGGAAAAAAATAATTTGTCTCAGCAAGGCTTCATTAGATCTTGAAATTTAAACTGCCAGCTTTCACAAATTAATAGCTGAAAGGCAAGATTAATTCAACAGATATTTCTAAACAAGTCAGATATATAGGTCTCGCATAGTAGAAAACATCTGTGCAGAATGGGATTGAGATGAATTTAAATGTGACTTTCAAACAGAACTACATTTAAAAGTTCTAAATTTATTTATTTGCTTTCCCATTTAAAAAAAATATGGTTTTTAGTGGTCTTGGAAGCTACTAAATTGGTTAGCTGACCATCAAATTTTTCCAGAAAAAAATAATAAATGCAATGGGAAAGAGTTATATTTCTAGAATTCCTAATTGTGAACCAGGAAATGAACTCTTAAGGTTGTTCATTTTCTTTGCTAGGCCTGTCTGATGTGTAAGTACTTTAATCTGTAATGAACATGGGAAGGTATAATTGTACATACTCAAATTGCAGTTCTTGCTAAGTTTCTGTCCAGTGAACTGGAAATTAAACTTCAGCTATAGTGGTGTTTAGTTATTCTTTGAGATTACAATAGTTCCATTTCAGTAAAAAGCAGGTTGAAAGAAGTTCACTGGAAATGATTGCTAAATCCTTTGCTAGAAAAAAGTACAATGCAATTTTGGTCAAACGTGTCCTGAATCTGTTGTTTTCAGTTTAGAATCCAAGCATCCTTGAGAGGGTCACCTACGTACATGCAGCATTTACTTGGATGGAAATTACACATATACTATGACAGTAATTACTGATGCAAATCACACATAAGCATGATGTAATGAGCATGTTAAAGTCAATTAAAATATAGAGACAAGTTTCTAAATTTAAAATCTTTTATTTGGGAAGCAAGAGTTCTAATTTTCAGCATACACACAGACCAGTTGGTCTTCACCATGTCTGAAGAACAAAGAGAAGCTTGAGAGCTTTATTAGAAAGAGAAATGTTACTATCGCTTTGAAAGAAAGCTCATTGACCCTAGGGGAGATTTTGGGAGCTGGCAAGCTCTGACTGGTAAGTGACAGTGGTAGGTAACAGCCATCTTAGAGTCACGGCAGGCCATTTCAACAGCTGAACTTCTGGAAAATTAAATTTTTGGAACAGGCGCTATATGCCCCAGGAGCTTTTCCCCTAGCCCCTCATTTCTGTCTTAGTGGGATATGGCAAGGGTGACTCAATTTGAATAATTAACTTTCACAAGTGCCACAAACATGATGAGGAAAGAAGAAATGCAAAGGAATAAGATGCACAGAAGATAATGAAGGAGGAATTAAATCTGAGATGGAGTATAATTTCTAGAGGTTATTCAACCAAATTTTAAAATATTATATATAAGGATATGGAGTCTCAGAGAGACTTGTAGAGTCAGACTCTAGTCTAAATGTTCAGTCATAAATCCAGAGGGAAATAGTACATCAGGGAAAGGTTAGGGCTAGAGAGAGAAATCTGTGAGTAAATCAAAAGACAAAAAAGTCCTCCAAGGTAGTCAACAGAGAAAAGAAGAATTAGGAAGACACAAACCTGAAAACAATTCATACTGAGGTGGATGGAGAAGGAAAATCAGGCAATATAAAGAGAATTTTAAAATAACCATGTTTGTAGATTTCTGCAGATATTTCCCAGGTCCCTTAATTTCAGGTTTGACTTCCATGAGAATGTTAGAAAATTTAAAATTAATGAATTAATTTTTAATGCAATTTCTTTGAAACAAATCCTAATCTTCCCAGGTTAGCAATGTAGGGAGAATGTAACTGAGAACACCCTTTATTTCCCCCAAATTTCTCTTTCCCTGAATAATTTTTTTGTGTTGATCAATTGTTACAGTTATGTTGTCTTCTATGGAAAAAAATAAGTTTTTGTCCAGAAGGTGTCATACTGTCTTAGCTGAGTTAAAGATGAATATTTAAATAGGACTTTAATTTCACTGTGGCCTCCACAAGGCAAGGAGAGCAGGAGAAATTTAGATAAATCTCACCATCAGGCTTCTGGGCTCTCCTGGCTTCTGACTTTCCTTTTCAAAGAAATTTCCGTTTTAATCTTTACTACCTGAGAGCTCTCAAACATTTAAAAATAAACCCTCATAGTTTGTACCTGAGAAATCATGATCCCACAAGGCAGTTAGACTTTTCTCTCAAATGCCAAAGCTGAAATTTTTATTTCAGTTTTGTGCTTGAGAAATTCTACAAAATTGCCACCAGGAATATCCATCTCCTCAAGATATTTCCTTAAATGTTTAAAATTTTCCCCATGAAAAGTAAAACAGAGTGCATTTGTGGTTAATAAAATATAATAGCCCAGTTTGATAAAATGTTATGTTGGATAAGCATTAATATGTAAGAAATATAAATGAGCATGAGTTTTAGAAATTAAGGGATTGTTTAATCTTTTATCGGAAAGTTAATAAACAGTACCTATCTCTCTGTATCTATTTCTAGCTCAATTTCTATCTGCTCCTGCATTTGGATCATCCATGATCATGTCTTCCTTTATAACATGATACCCAAAATTACTCAGGGCATTCCAGCTGTTAAGTAGAGGAAAAGCTTCATACTATGTAATTCATTCACCATATTTATCATATGTTTTATGAGAGCTTATTATATAATAGGCCATGTTTTAGGCTATACAGATCCAAAAACAAATATATGTCAATGTAGAAAACTAAATAGGTTTAAATATATATATATATATTTTCAAAATTTGAGTGCTTGAAATGCTTCCACAATAACACAGCAGATATTTAACATCAAAATTCATAACATCTGGTATATTTATTCAGCATAATCATATTAATTGCATAGTAGGGTGACAGAATTCATCAGTGACAAGACCAGAGTACTGAATAATTTGAACGAGAATTTTAAAATTAGATCATTAACAGTCTGCCTTTTTGCCTGACAAGGTATCCACAGAAATTACTAACAAAAGGGGATAATAACATATTTAGAATGGGCAGTGTTTAATTGCACATAGCGTATATAGCAGAAAACTCTTCTTAAAAAATGGGAAAAGTTAAGATTAATAGGAAGTACAGGATTTATTCAGTTGGATTTTGTCGTTAACCAAAGAAAAACTGCAAAGCCCATCTTGCATGAAACATTGCTGTTGGTTGTTGACATTTACAAAATGTGGAATCATTTCCTGCCCTAGAAAGCTTATTGAATATCATAAACTTTAACCCATAACTGCAGATGTGCTCCTTACTTCTCTTTAGCCCCTTCAGATCCAACTTCCATTCTTCTTTACTCTTTTTTGTAAGACACAATCTCCAAAGACCGTATCAGAGGCCCACTTGCTTCTGGCTTTCCATTACACTATTGGCTGAAGGAAAACACTTACAGGAGAGGGGGAGAGGGGCAAAGAAAGTGGGATGGGATATTTTTTCCCCAGGCATTCTCGCTCCTTGAGAGAAGAGGAATTAGATGTGTTTCTCCTGTGACAGGGCCCTTCCATATTTACAGCTATGCTTTTGGGATTAATTCACGACTCCCTGGGCTTGCCACTTCACACCTAGAGTTGGTAATAGTTCCCCAACAGTCCCTAGTCCTAGGTACCTCATCCTTCCTTGTGACTAAAGGTGTGAATCTCTCATACTTTTAGAAACAGCACTTTCCTAGTTTGTTTGCAATAATCCAGCTTAAATATGCCATTTCTTCTCAGTCAGGCCTCCGACTGAAAAATAGTGTCCTGCAGTGACTAGGGGTCCACACTATATACACGGAGAAAATACTGGAGGATGAAAAAAAATTATGAATTCTAATTTAATCCTACAGCTTCTTTTCAACTAACTCTCTGCATTTATTTTTCTGTGTGTCCATAGCCATTCTGGTTCTATGTGAACAATTGAACTTTGGAATGTAATGAAGGATCTATTCCTTTTCCACTATAAAATATTGCAATGATCCTTTACCATATTAACACTTGCTAAAAAGGTAGAAGATCTATTGCCATTTACTAGAATTTCCCCAGATGCTGGACTTTATTCAAACTGTATTATTTTATTACATAGCCCAGCAACAAAGAAATCATCTCACTAGACTCATATTTCTTTTATATAGAAGTATAATTATCACTTAATTTACATGCCATGGCATAATTTTACTTCTACTAAACTAAATTAAAAAGCATATTAACATCTAAATATAATCAAAATATAGATTATTAGAGGTTTTTATTTTTAATAACTTTACTTTCACTTACATCCAATACTAATAATTTTAAAAATATTTGCAAAGTGCTATTGTGCATATTGTGCAGCTATAAATATAGAAAACTAGGTTCCATATATATATGTATATATATTATATATGTATACCTATATTTCATATAGATATTATATATGTATATATATTTTTCATATATAATATATGTAATATATTCATATATAATATATGTAATATATTCATATATATTACATGTCTATATATTTCATATATAATATATGTAATATATTCATATATATTACATATGTCTATATATTTCATATATAATATATGTATATATATTTCATATATATTATATGTATATATATATTTCATATATATTATATATGTATATATATATCATATATATTATATGTATATATATATTTCATATATTATATATGTATATATGTATTATATAATTCATATATATTATATATGTATATATATTCCATATATTATATATGTATATATATATATTTCATATATAGGAGTCTTGCTCTGTCACCCAGGCTGGAGTGCAATGGCACAATCTCGGCTCACTGCAACCTCCACCTCCCGGGCTCAAGCTATTCTCCTGCCTCAGCCTCCTGAACAGCTAGGATTACAGGCACCCACCACCATGCTCGGCTATCTTTGTGTGTGTGGATATTTTCAGTAGAGACAGGGTTCCACCATATGGGCCAGGGTGGTCTCGAACTCCTGACCTCCTGACCCGCCCACCTCAGCCTCCCAAAGTGCTGGGACTATAGGCGTGAGCCACCGTGCCGGGCCCCATATATAAGTTTTTAGAATAACAGAAATATGAATGTATCTAGATGTCTTAAGGAATATTTTATTTCTGTCTCTTAATAGGTACATTCTTTTAAGATTTACCTATATATTGATTCAAACTTTAGCTTATTATAAATTGTGATCCATAATTAGAAACGTATAGCTCCTAAGCTAAAACTGGCACTCAAAAGATTGCCAGTTTTAAAGCACTTCCCAGTACAGCACTGTATTTAATCCAGGAGTTCAATTATCTTCTCATCAATGGAAGACAAAGGCAAAAGGACAAATTAACAGAATTGTATATGCAGATAATCATTGAAAAATATGTACACTGTTTTAAAATCTCCAGTATTTAAAGACAAATTAACAATCTGTGGAGGAGAATACAAAAATCTCACTATTCTTTGCTTAATATCAATTTCTATAATATTTTCTATCAAATCCGGGCAGGAAGCGACTGGAGAAGATGGAAAGAAAACATAGAGTAGTTTGCATGTGGGAATACACAGAAAAGCACAAAAGGTTTTATAAAACAAGGCCATGTAATTCTGTAAATAGATGTAATGTGGCTCTTCCTTAACTCCACACATTAGAGTTACGGGCCTACCCAGCATCTCCTTACCATGCAGTTGTATCCTTAATTACACTATAAACACAAGCTCATTAGTTCACAGTTTTACTTCTTGCTATTTGCTTTCTTTAAACCTGTATTTTTGGCTATTCTGTATCTTGAATATCTTGATCATAAAGCACTAGTAAACTTTTTCGGGGTTGCTTCTCTTTTAGCAAGAGTAAACATTAACTGCCTTAGAAGTCTATTCTTTGTCAGACTTCATATTATCTGAACTGTTACAAAGTTTTCTCAAGCAGATTCTTCCTTCCATGGTTAGGAGATGTGGAACATTTGAACTGGCCACATTGCCAAGATTTCCATGTTCTATAATGTCTTTGTTACAATTCTGTGCTAGGCAATATACGAAAAACTTCAAAAGGAAACAGGAAAATAGAGAAAACTTTGTAAAAGAATTCATTTATTCATGTAAAACTAATTGAGCGGCTTTAAAAGATTTACAAATGTTGGGAAATTATTTTACAAAATAGCTTTTCCATATATTATTGTTCAAAGCATAGCTTGTCACAAGGAGTCTACTGATCATCAACTTTTTAAAATAACTATTTCTACTGTTTTCTATTCAAATTTTAGCTTTTCCAAGCATATATTATGGTTTTTTAAAATTAACATTTCAGTAATCATCAACAAGAATTTTCCCAAAATCTCAATATTGATAGTGATAAAGACAAGAATGTAGAATGTGTTAGGAAAAATCATTGATATTAATGAAATAAATAACTAGGCAATTATAGACAATCTCCTTGGTATAAGGAGATTGCTTATACCAGAATCTGAAGCAAAATGATGTGTTGTTCATTTGCCATAAAGAACCAATATTTCCTCTTGCCTGCCCTTATCACCCTCTGTGATCTATGACTTAGCACTTCTTTCAGAACACTGAAAAATACATACACTGTAGACACTCAATTTACTTTTTCAAATCCAGTCTTGGATGAAGTAGAGAGATGGTTTCCTGAATTCAATTATACAGCACACTTCAGAATTGGTAACTACATCATTCCAATGGAAACAACTGCTTTTATTTTCTCTTTTTTTTTCTTTTTGATTTCCAACTTTTATTTTAAGTTCAGGGCTATATGGGAAGGATGTGCAGGTTTGTTACACAGGTAGATGTGTGCTATGGTGGCTTGCTGTACAGATCATCCCATTACTTAGGTATTAAGCCCAGCACCCATTAGCTATTCTTCCTGATGCTCTCCCTCTTCCCACCACCACCCTCTGACAAGCCCCAGTATGTGTTGTTAACTACCATATGTCCATGTGTTCTCATAATTCAGCTCAGATGTATAAGTAAGAACATGCAGTATTTGGTTTTCTGTTTCTGCATTGGTTTCCTGAGGTTAATAGCTAATGCAATGGACATGATCTCATTCCTTTTTATGGCTGCATAGTATTTCATGGTGTGTATGTACCACATTTTCTTCATCCAGTCTATCATTGATGGACATTTAGGTTGACTCCATGAAGCTCTCCCAAAAAAGAAGGATATCCTCCCTAACTCATTTTATGAGGCCGGCATTATCCTGATAACAAAACCTGGCACAAATACAACAGATAAAGAAAACTTCAGAACAATATTCTTGTTGAACACCAATGCAAAAACCCTTGACAAAATAATGCCAAACCGAATCCAGCAGCACATCAAAAAGCTTATGCACCATGATCAAGTAGGCTTCATCCCCGGGATGCAAGTTTGGTTCAACATATATAATTCAATAAATATGATTCATCACATAACCAGAACTAAAGACAAAAACCACATGATTATCTCAATAGATGCAGAAAAGGCCTTTGTTAAAATTCAACACCCCTTCATGTTAAAAATTCTCAATAAACTAGATATTGAAGGAACATACATCAAAATAATAAGATCCATATATGACAAACCCACAGCCAATATCATACTGAATGGGCAAAAGCTGGAAGCATTCCCCATTGAAAACTGACACAAGTATGCCCTCTCTCACCACTCTTCTTCCACATAGTATTGAAAATCCTGGCCAGGGCAATCAGGCAAGAGAAAGAAATAAACGTATTCAAATAGGAAGAGAGGGAGTCAAACTATCTTTGTTTGCAGACGACATAATTCTATCTCTAGAAAACCCCATTGTCTCAGTCCAAAAGCTTCTTAAGCTGAAAAGCAACTTCAGCAGAGTTTCAGGATACAAAATCAGTGTGCAAAAATTGCTAGCATTCCTATACACCAACAACAGACAAGCCAAGAGCCAAATCATGAATGAACTCTCTTAATTGCTTTTCTAAATTCTGTAAATGGAACTAGTAAGTTAAGGTGTAAACAAGGGGCCTCCCTTGCCAGGCAGCCAACTGAAGGCTCCTGAAACCAGATCTTCAACTAATCACAACTGGATAAGAAAAACTACAAAAGGAAATGAGAAAAAAATCTCAGGAAAGCAAATGGATATGTTGAGGATGATATGCTATTTCAATAAACTTTTCAGTCTGTTATTACAGTCCCTCTGCAAGCATGAAGAAAGGAAAATAATGTGCTGAAATATTCGAATTTTTTTCTGCAATCAATGTAGCAGACCTAGTATAAATACCCAATTTTTTTTGAAATTTAAAATCAAACTCCTTTAAAAATATTCTGTCATTTAGGAAATCCTCTGGATTTATTCCAGTTAAGATAAAGAATACCTCCACTGTTTTGGTATCCTAGTGTTTCTCTCCTCTTATTTCTTCCAATACAGTTCAATTCTGAAATCCTCTGGGGAATCTATACTTCTTCAGCCTCAATCTTTTTTGAGACAATATGTAAATATCATTCTTAATATTTTCATCTTTACCAAAGTGGTGATTTGATATGCTTGTTTGCATGTGTCTTTTTTAAAATTCTAAATGAATTGGGCAAAAAATATTCTAAATGCAGTTTTCATTAATGATGTCATACAATATAGTACATTTGCGGCACATTTTCTGGCAACTGAATGTAATAATATGGGGATATTTTAGTGTTTTTGTCTCTAAATGAGTTAGATAAACTATTTAACACCTAAACACACTGGTCTGTATATACCACTACAATAAAATAAAATATTTACTGAAGCATTTTTTTCTTCCTGGCATGTAACGAAAACTTGTAACTACTTTCCAAACAAACCTTTCTACACATCATTTACTTTCTTAGATGCAAAGTTGGCATCATTATTAAACATGTGAACAGTGGAGCAATATGTTCTTAATTACTTACATATCTGTTACAAGCTAGAGTCTTTTCCCTCATCATTTATAGTAGCTGTACATACAGCGCAACCAGCAATCTTGGGCAAGCAGTCAGAACAGTCAAAACAAATGTGCTTGATCCTTCCTCCAATGGCTTCATGCAATGAATTTCTTTCTTTCTTAAGAAATTCCCTATAAAACATCACATTCATGAAGTATAGAAGCATTTGATTGGGAGGCCAAGGTGGGTGGATCACGAGATCAGGAGATCGGGACCACCCTGGCTAACATGGTGAAACTCCATCTCTACTAAAAATACAAAAAATTAGCCAGGCATGGTGGCGGGCACCTGTAGTCCCAGCTACTCAGGAGGCTGAGGCAGGAGAACGGGGTGAACTCAGGAGGCGGAGCTTGCAGTGAGCTGAGATCGCGTCACTGCACTCCAGCCTGGGCGACAGAGCAAGACTGTGTCTCAAAAAAAAAAAGAAACATTTGAAAATATGAAAGTATCTAATTGAGCATTAGAAAATTATCTGTTTTTTAAAAAAGAAGAGACAAACAGATTTACATAGGCACTGTTTTGAGGATTTTTATATAGAAAACTCCAAGCCTAGTCACCGATATTTTTTAAAAGATTAAAAACACAAAAACTGTACATTCTTGATAAAATAGGATTAGTTCAAAAAATAAAAAGTCCTCTTCTTTTTAGAAAGTGATGTTTTATTTGACTTTAAATTTGTATAATCATTGATAAAATAACTGATATATTCAACTGTCTTATTTAATATGAGGACATAATTAGTTCAGACACGCAATCTGTGAAAACAAATGCCCAGAATGGCCAGAATAATCAGGGTCCTAGATTTAATAAATGCTCCATGGCATACTGCATATAAGCCATTATAATAAGAATATAAGTGAAAATTTAATTGATAATAGTTATGAGCTAGCAGTAGAAAGTGATAGGGGGATTTTATGTAATAAGAATCTTTAAAAAGATAACTTTAATATTTTATGAATATATACATAGACAATATGTACTTTAAACATATTTTAGAAAATAAAATTTTTCTCAAGGTACTTTATAAGGAATTTAAAGGTTTTTAAGCTCTTAGAAATATAAGGAATGTGATGAGGAAGAGAGCTATACATTCCAAGATTAATTCAAATTATGCCACATTTTGCAACAGACATAAAAAGAAAAATTCAAGTGTTAACAATCAGCCAGCTAAAATAAGAATGTCAAGCCAAAGTCTTTATGTCCTTACATAATAGAATTTTTTATTTGGGTAATCTGGATGATTACATAATGTTATGATACTTTATTTTCTTAACATATGTAAGAGAATAACTTATAACATAAAAATATTTACAAAATATACCTATTTGATTACTAAAAATTACAAGAACACAATGCATTTTAGAAAGGATGTTATTAAAACATAAAACACCTTTTATAAAAAAGACAATGACAATTATAGTATAATAAATATCATATTCTGATCACTATTACGTTGCGGGTGGCAGAGAGGTGGCTGGCATCGCGCTTTTCTGTATCTTTATGTTTATAATTTCAGTAGGCTACATGAGCTGAAATATTTAATGCGTGAATTATTTGCACACTATAAAATGGTTTTCATTTGCAATCAGTTTTGAATATTAGATTTTTAATAAGGAACTGCTGGGTATAACTATACTAATTACATCTTATTTATGTCTGCTGAAGTTAAAAATAGCTTCATCTTCATAAAATTGTACCATTTGTCTGGTGTTCTGTCCTGGCATGTTTCTATATCTTTTAAACACTTTTTTTATTATTCCTGCTGATATTCAAATAGTGCTATTACCTTAGCTTAACTTTACTCTTCTTTTGCTATCTACCAATTTATCATGTTTATTTTGCCCAACAAAAGTCTCTATATTGCTATCGTATTTTTCAGACAAAGCTACAATTTCTTTTATAGAAGTTTAGAACTATGAATTGGGACTAAATGTAGCTACTGAAAAATAATAATATATAAGGGGTAAAATGTCTAGTTTGTGTGTTGTTAAAAGAGCTACGAATATTTTAGGGTTGCTAAGGAATAAATACAGGAAAATCTTGAAAAAACATTAACATGTGGTAGAAAAAGTAGTGAAGAATCAAATAGACAATAATCAGAAATAAATTTCAGATCTATTTCTGTGATTGGGAGCAAAAATATTGTCCTTTCTTTTGCTAACAAAAAGGCATAAATACCAAGCAATAGTTGGACCAGCAAGATAAAGAAATGGAGGATGAACATATACTGGTACTGTAACTATGGAGACAGAATTTCTTCCCTCTGAAATCCAAAGCATGTATACAAAAGACCTCTCACATATCATTAAAAGTTTTATTTTACATTTATTCCTTACTCAATAGAAAAAAATGTACATTACAAGATAAATTTGAGGATTAAAAAGTAACTGGCTGGGTACGGTGGCTCACACCTGTAATCCCAGGACTTTGGAAGTCCAAGGAGGGCAGATCACTTGAGGTCAGGTGTTGGAGACTAGCTGGCCAACACAGTGGAACCCCGTTGCTATTTAAAATACAAAAATTAGCCAGGGGTGGTGGCATGAGCCTGCTATCCCAGCTGCTTGGGAGGCTGAGGCAAGAGAATCGCTTGAACCAGGGAGGTGGAGGT
Organism: Hylobates moloch; assembly: GCF_009828535.3. Lineage (NCBI taxonomy): Eukaryota > Metazoa > Chordata > Mammalia > Primates > Hylobatidae > Hylobates > Hylobates moloch. Next base: position 61,898,252 of record NW_026652281.1, on the reverse strand, counting down.
TGCAGTGAGCAACTGCACCCTGGCTTGGGCGGCAGAGCAAGACTCCATCTCAAAAAAAAAAGTAATTTAAGTAAATATTAGTTAGAAAATTATAAAAGCATATGTAAATAAATTTCTAAATATTTGGCATTTTCTATACATTGAAATCAATTTTTCAAAGATTTTTGAATGAATGGAAATATTCACTGTTTGAATCTTTGATATGTTTACTAATCTACTATCCCTTGCTCTGAAGTTTGATTTTCTGCTTGTTACCTTAATTTCTTTTTTTTTTTTTCTGCTTTTTAACACTACAAATGTAATATACTTTATATATAAGAAAAAGTTGAGGCCAGGCATGGTGGCTCATGGCTGTAATCCCAACACTTTGGGAGGCTGAAGTGGGTGGATTACTTGAGCTCAGACAAGTCTGGGAAACATAGTAAAACCCTGTCTCTACCAAAAATACAAAAATTTTTTGGGCGTAGTGGTGAACACTTGTAATCCCAGCTACTGGGGAGGTTGAGGCCTGAGACTCACTTGAGCCCAAGAGGTGGAGGTTGCTCTGAGCCAAGCACTCCAGACTGGATGACAGAGTGAGACTCTGTCTCAAAAAAAAAGAAAGATGAGAGAAAGAAAGAAAGAGAGAGAGACAGAAAGAAAGAGAGAGAAAGAAAAAGAAAGAAAGAAAGAAAGAAAGAAAGAAAGAAGAAAGAAAGAAAGAAAGAAAGAAAGAAAGAAAGAAAGAAAGGAAAGAAAGAAAGAAAGATTGAAGTAACATATTTTTGTATAATATAGTCAGTTTCCACTTTCTTTTTCTTTTTTTTCTTATTTATTTATTTATTTTTTTGGTTTGTTTGTTTTTTTGAGATGGAGTCTCGCTCTGTCGCCCAGGCTGGAGTGCAGTGGCGCGATCTCGGCTCACTGCAAACTCTGCCTCCTGGGTTCATGCCATTCTCCTGTCTCAGCCTCCCGAGTAGCTGGGACTACAGGTGCCCACCACCATGCCCGGCTAATTTTTTTGTATTTTTAGTAGAGACTGGGTTTCACCGTGTTAGCCAGGATGGTCTCGATCTCCTGACCTCGTGATCCGCCCGCCTCGGCCTCCCAAAGTGCTGGGATTACAGGCGTGAGCCACCACACCCAGCCTGTACTAAAAGTCTACTAATGTTAATTAAACCTTATAAACAAAAACACAACAAAAATAAAAACTTTGCTCCTCAATGATTTCATCTGATTTTTAAAACATAATAAAATTGGATTAAACAATTGTTATACATTCAGACTAGTTGCTTAATTTAGTAGCTTTAACTTGAAAATATATGCAAAATTCAATAGGACACAGGTAAAATGGAACATTTATATAAACTGACAAGCTTTTACATTTAGTAATTTTAATTATTTTATTTTACTGTAAAATATAAGTGGAGACATACTAGCTCAAGTTGTAACACTGCTTTAAATGTTAGTTTTGAACTTTGGCTTCCAGAAAAGATGAGTAACATGGACCTGATTTTTCCTTCTTCCTGAATCAACTATAAAATTTAACAATATATATATGAAATAATAGTTTCAAGACGCTGGATATCAGGCAGACATTAATCTCTGAGAGATGGGGCACAAATGTACTGGACTATATGATATCCCTAAATTATGGGCTAGAATGAGTTCCAGGCTGCAACTCTTCGAAAAGAGGAATGCAGGTAGAGCCTGGTGGCCTCCCTGAATTGAGAAGGCAGAGATGGAAAATTAGGGAGATCAAAGCAGCTATACTTCATCCAGCCGAGTACAAGTGCAGAGAAAGTGGCATAGACCTACATAAAGCACCCCAAGGTCTTCAGCTGACTTCAGCTGACTACTGATAAACAGATAAGTGCAAGGAAAACACCTAAGGCCAGGGAAAGAATCATCAGGAAACAGACTCATGAATGATAGAGTTAAGTAAACAGGGACATTAAGTAGTTATTATAACTACATTCCATATATTCAAGGAGGTAGAGCAAAGAGTGAACATGTTAAATAGACACAAGAAAGATATAGAGATACATATGAAACTTAAAGAGATGAAAAATACAATTAATGAGATATAAAATAGACTTAATGGTATTAACAACAGATTAGAACTGGAAAAGAGTAGTAAACTTGAAGCCATAGAACTCAGAAAAAGAAAAAATCTGAATTAAAAATAAACAAAACTTAAGTGATCTGTGGAAAAACTTGAGCTGGCTTAGTATATATGTAATTGAAATTCCAGAAAAAAAAGAGAGTGGTCAGAAAAATTAATGGCCACATTTTCCAGATTTAATGAAAACTACAAACCTGCAGATGTACAAAACCCAATGAACTACAAGCATAAGAAACATGAGCAAAATTACACAAAAGATGATCATAATCTGGATAATAAAAACCGGAGATAAAAATAAACTCTTAAAGCCAATAAGAAGAAAAAGGAGATATTATATACAAAGGACGAAATATAAGAAAGACTTATTCTCTGAAAAATTGCAAATCAGAAAACAATGGAGTAAGTACCTTAAAGTAATGAAAGAGAAAGAAAAAATGTCAATCTGGAATTTTATATCTGGCTAAAATATTTGTAAGCAAGGAAGTTGAAGTAAAGACATTCTTATACATAAAAAGTTGTATGTATTCATCTACAGTAGACATGCACAACAAAATATTCTAAAGGAAGTTTTCCAAGTTGAAAAAATGATATCTGGATAAAAATATGGACTGACATAAAGGAATGAAGAGAGAAGGAAATGTAAATATAACATAATAATATAAATATATAAATAATATATAAATGTAAATATAACATCCATTTTTCTATATCTCTTTAAAACATAAATGACTCTTTAAAACAAGATAATAATACAATGTTGTGTGTTTTATATCATGTAGAAAATAACAACGTGATAACAATAGAACTAGTAATGGAAAACTGAAGTGTATGATTAAAGTTTATTTTACTAGACATGAAGTGATCCAATATTAGCTAAAGTTGACTTTGGTAAGTCACTGGTGTGTACTATAAACATCACAGTATAGTCCTAAGCTGCTAAAAATAAAGTTAATAAAAATTAGAGCTAACAAGGCAACAAAAGCCATAAAATGGAGTCATAAAACATACCCAATTCATCCAAAAGAAGGCAGAAAAGAGAAAAAAAAATGGAGGGGCAAAATAGATTAAGTAGAAAACAAATAGAAAAATAGTATACTTAAACCCAACCGTATCAATGTATCAACCATATTAAAACATATAAGAATATCATAAATACTATAAATATGTCACTTGATTGTCATCTGGCATACTTTACTAATTAGTTCCAGCTTTCCTACTTCTTAAATAAGTATTGTACGAACAAACCTTTTCCTTTTATTTCTCCTTATTGAAACAGGACATTGATGTTGTTTGTGTTTTCTCAGTTTGAATGTGACACCCAGTTTGGAGGTGAGGTCAAGTGGGAGGCGTTTGGGTTATGGGAGAAGACACCTCATGAATGGCTTGATGCTCTCCTTGCGGTAATGAGTTCTCACACTCATTCATTACTGTGAGATTTGATATTTAAAAAAAAAAAAAAAAAAAAAACTTGGTACTTCCTCCTCTATCTCTTGCTCCCTCTTTCACTATGTGACATGCCAGCTCTTTTTGCCTTCCTCAAAGGGAATAAAAGCTTCTTCAGGCCTCACTAGAAGCCAAGATGATGCCAGCACCATGCTTCCTGTATAGCCTGCAGAACCATGAGCCAAAAAAGACTCTTTCCTTTATAAATTACCCAGCCTTACGTATTCCTCTATAGCAATGCAAAATGAACAAATACAAACACTATAATGATGTTAAGGAAGATAAATCACATTCAAAATAATTTTTATAAATAGAAGGCTTAGGTTCTGTTCTAATTAACAACTATCAATTAGAAGGAGGAAGAATAACTAAGCTTAGAAAAAAATGCTCAACATCACTAATCATCAGAGAAATTCAAAATAAAAACACAATAAGATATTAGCTTACCCCAGTTAGAATGGCCATTACCAAAAAGACAAAAAAAAAAAAAAAGATGCTAGTGAGGATATTGGAGAAAAGGGAACTCTCATACACGGTGGGAATGTAAATTTATACAGCCACTATGAAAAGCGGTATAGAAATTTCTCAAAAAACTAAAAATCAAACTACCATATAATCCATCAATCCCACTACTAAGTATTTATTCAAAAGAAATGAAGTCATCAAATCAAAAAAATATCTGCACCCCACGTTTATTGCAGCACTATTCACAATAATAAAGATAAGGGATCAACTTAAGCGTCTATCAAAAACTTAATAAAGAAAATGTGGTATACATACACAATGAAATACTATTTGGCCAGAAAAAGAGTGAAATCATGTATTTTACAGCAGTGTGGATGAAACTGGAGGTTATTATTTTAACTAAAATAAATCAGGCACAGAAAAAACAATTATCACATATTCTCACTTATATGTAGGAGCTAAAAAGTTGACCTCATGAAGACAGAGAATAGAATGATAGAAAACAGAGGCTGGAAGGGTGTGTGGGTGGGGGAAGGGGATGAAGAGAGGTTAGTTAATGGGTACAAACACACAGTTAGAGAGCACAGAGGGTAATTATGACTAACAATGTATTATGTATTGCAAAATAGCTAGTAGATAGAACGTTCCCAATATATGGAAATGACAAATACTCAAGCTAATGGATACTCTAAATGCCATGACATGATGATTACACATTCTATGCATGTAACAAAATATCACATGTATCCCATAAGTATGTACAAATATTATGTTTCAATAACACAATTAAAACAAAAAAGTGCATATATTCAAATCATGGTAGATGGGGAGGTTTCTTACTTTCTCAGTATGAAAATCTGGGCAAGTTACTTAAGCTCTCATTGTTTAAATGTATTTGCTAAATAAGAATAATTATAATAATGCCTCCCTCATAAGCTTGTTGAATAGAATAATTAGGTATCATGCAAAATGTTCAGAACTATTTCTGAAACATAATAATAGCTCAATGCTTGTTAGCTGTTATTGATATAGGATGGGGCAGGGAAGTGCTAGGTAGAGAATGGTGGGGTCCCTGGCAAGGGTTCCAATCCACTCTTGGACCTGTGCCCACATACCTAAGTGAGAACAGGCACTCCTGTTTTCACGCACAAATGTTGCATTTTCCAAGACCACTTGGGCCCACCATGCCCCCTATCCTGTGCCCATAAAAACCCCGAGCCCCTAGCGGACACAAACACAAGCAGCTAGACATTAAGAGGAGCAGAGGAGCAGGAGAGCCCACTGACAGGCACCAGCAGATGCCTGCAGGCCATCCATGGAAGGAGGACATGGAATGTGGTCGGGGGCAGTCAACCGCTGGGTGGCCCAATGCCAGGGGAAGAACACCTCCACACTACATCCTCCTTCTGGCCTCCTTATCCACCTCACTGGGAGCTACCTCCACTCAATAAAACCTTGCACCCATCTTCCAAGCCCAAATGTGATCCGATTTTTCCTGCACAGTAGGGCAAGAATCTGGGTTACAGAAAGCCCTCTGTTCTTGTGATAAGGCAGAGGGTCTAATTGAGCTGCTTAACACAGGCCTCCTGCAGATGATGAAACTGAAAGAGCACACTGTAACACACGCCCACTGGGGCTTTGGGAGCTATAAACACTCAACTCTAGATGCTGCTGTGGAGTCAGAATGCAAAAACGCTCCCCATGACCTGCCAGTCTGCATGCTCCCCCTAGGGGTTTGAGCAGGGCACCAAAGTAACAAGCCACACCCCTGTCAAGCACACTCTGAAAAGGGGATAAAGGAACTTAATTCTGTTTCATTATTATTACCTAACTTAAGATCATTAGTGTTATCTATTTTTATTATGTAAACATTAATATGTAGCATTCATAAGAAAGAATCCAGAAAAACAGGAAAACAAAAACAATAATCAATGTTCTCATGTAAAAAAAGGTACAAACTTTATTGAGTGAAATTTATTGACTCAACAGATATTTGAGTAACTGCCATGTACTGGACACTTACTTTCTACCAATGAAGGAATGAAAGACAAATAACAAATAAGGAATGATTATTGTATGTTAGAAATGACAAGGGTGAGCAATGTCAGAATATAATTAGAAAAGTAGTCTGATGTGGAATTTCATGTAAGCTTGTAAAGAAAACTTTTTTAAGAGGGTGACTTTAGATAAAGACCTGAGGAAGTAAGGGAGCTAATCATGTGAACATGTGTAAAAAGCAGATTCTAGGAAGAGAGAATGGCAACTGGAAGGGTCCTTAGTTAGGAACATGCTAGTTTGTTCTAGAAACAGCAAGGAAAATCAGTTTTTTCTTTTATTTTTTTATTATGTTTAATAAGCCCTTAATGGCCAGGAGATGGGACTAATACGAGACAAATCTGGATGACTCTAAGCTTTGTTTTCTCATAGTGTGCTTTTGGTTTTATGTCCAGCTTGCTGGCTCTGGTCATGGCCTCCCTGCTGGAACACTGGCTGTGGAACACATAGAACATCTGTGTGCAGTCTGTCTTATCCAATGACAGAAATTGGAAAGACAGCAAGCACTCCACTTGTAAGCACCACCCCCACCTCCCCCATCAACACACACATACATAAACTATATTATATATGCACTGTGTGGTGCGCTCATCTGATACATGCTAAATCACTGGACTATTATATATCTTATGCACCACATGTACCACTAGAGGTGTATGTCCATGACCTCTTTCACAAGTAGTGGTGGAAGCAAAGGAAGGGTTGATAGCTATTTTCCAAGTCCTGTTTTGAGGTGGCTGGCCAACACTATCAGTTACCCAAACTATCAATAACAGATACTTAAACCTTCTGTTTATAGCTGGGGCTTTCTTTACAATCCCTTCATTCTGCAATTCACATGAACCTTATACATGTCCACTTAGCCAGGAGATGTTTACTAGCCATGCCCCCTCCTGAAATAAGTTGGACCCCCTAAAGGCAGTGCAGCTCTTAAGAGACCTTTTTATGCACCATTAAGAGGAAGAGGAGCAGTATTCCTATACCATTTTTTTTTATCCTCCTCTCCCTACATGTGTCTAGCTTATCACAAACTAAAGGCTTCATGTGACTTTGTGTATTTATTCATTCAGGTATATTTATTGAGCATCTACTATGGGCTAGGCATGGTTCCAGTTTCTGGGAATAGAACAATGACAAATCAGACAAAACTCCAACTCCTTGAAGCTTACAGGCTAGAGAAGAAGGTAATCAACAAGATAAATAAATAAATGTAAATAAATGAGCATATGCTAAATAGTATTAAGTTTTATGATTAAAAACATGCAGCAGGGAAGTAAGACACAGAAGAGAGAGAAGTTGAAATTACATATATGGTATTTGAAGTAAGTGAGGGATATCTGAGGAGAAACTATTCCAGAAAAAAAGGAATGGCAAGTGGAAAGGAATGTTCCTAAAATGATTAATAAAAGAGCTAAGGGAGATGAAGTAGGGGGATAAGGAGGCAGGTGGTAAGAAATGAATGCAGTGAGGTAATAAGGATTTTGGGCTAACTTTACTTAAGTCTGTTTTTACCGTGAATGAGATGGAAAGCCATTAGCGAGTTTTTAGAATAAAAGCTACATGGGTGTTTTGAGGCCGGGCCCAGTGGCTCACGCCTGTAATCTCAGCATTTTGGGAAGCCGAGGCAGGCAGATCACGAGGTCAGGAGATCGCGACCACCCTGGCTAACACGGTGAAACCCGGTCTCTACTAAAAATACCAAAAACAAACAAACAAAAAATTAGCTGGGCGCGGTGGCGGGCGCCTGTAGTCCCAGCTACTCAGGAGGCTGAAGCAGGAGAATGGGGTGAACCCAGGAGACGGAGCTTGCGTGGCTAACATGGTGAAACCCAGTCTCTACTAAAAATACAAAAATAAAAAAAAAATAGCTGGGTGTGGTGGCAGGCGCCTGTAGTCCCAGCACTTTGGGAGGCCGAGGCGGGCGGATCACGAGGTCAGGAGACCGAGGTCATCTTGGCTAACACGGAGAAACCCCGTCTCTACTAAAAATACAAAAAATTAGCCGGGCGTGGTGGCGGGCGCCTGTAGTCCAAGCTACTTGGAGAGGCTGAGGCAGGAGAATGGCGTGAACCTGGGAGGCGGAGCTTGCAGTGAGCCGAGATCGCGCCACTGCACTCCAGCCTGGGCAATAGTGCGAGACTCCGTGTCAAAAAAAAAAAAAAAAAAAAAAAAAGCTACATGGGTGTTTTGATAGAACCACTATGGATTCTTTGCTGAGAATGGCAATGACTGTTTTGGGGAGGGAAAGCAGAGGATGGGAGAGCATAATCAGGAAAAACAGTAATGAGGCTCAGGTTAGAGAAGATGAACCAGGGTGTTAGAAGTGAAGTGGAAAAAAATAGTCAAATTCTGGGTTTCTTTAGAAGATAAAACTAATATAATCTACTAATGGACTGGTGTCAAAGATCACCCCAACGTTTTTCCCCCAAGCAACTCTGAGAATGGAATTGTCCTTAATTGAAACAGAGAAATTGCAGGAGATGCTGGTGGGTAGTGTGGTTAATAGGAGGTCCTTTTTGGACATATTAGTATTGCAAATAGTTTATCAAAGACATCAAGGAGAGCAGCAGATTGTACAGTGGAGCTGTCACCAGCCCATCAAATGCATAGCTAGAACCTGAGCTTCCTCCAAAAAAAGAATAAAGGTAGCAAGAATAAAGATAATGTTAAAAACCTAAAGTGTTATTTTTTGAAGTAATCTTAAAGATCTAAAGTTTTTAAAAGAATATTACAATTTCTAAATGTTGAAGAACATTTATGCAATGTTACATAACTAGGCTTAACCTCTATATTACATCTCCATACAATGTGAACATAACTTAGCTATTTCAAATTTATAAATATTTTATATGGAGACTTATTACAATGAAATGTGCCAATATGTAGAAATTAAACTAGTCATATTTCAATAGAATGTAGGAAAAATATTTTTAAAAGATACCTATTACAGTTGACATTTTAGCAACATGGGTTTGAACTATGCAGGTCCATTTACATGTGGATTTTTTTTTCTAAGTTACATCAAGTATGCCTGCCTCTCCTGTTCCCCTTCCACCTCCTCCACCTCTTCTGCCTCTCTCACCCCTGCACAAGACTAACCCCTCCTCTTCCTTCTTCTTCTCAGCCTCCTGAATATGAAGAGGACAAGAATGAAGACCCTTACAATGACCCACTTTTACTTAATGAATAGTAAATATATTTTCTCTTTCTTATGATTTTCCTAATAACATTTTCTTTTCTCTAGCTTACTTTATTGTAAGAATATAGTATATAATACATGTGACACCAGGAATATTTGTTAATAGGCTGTTTATGTTATCAGCGAGGCTTCTGGTCAACAGTAGGCTATTAGTAGTTAAGTTTTGGGGGAGTGAAATGTTATACAGATTTTTGACTGCACAAGGAGTCAGCTTCCCTAACCCTTGCATTGTTCAAGTGTTAACTGTAGTTTTATATTAACATGTCCCAGGTAACTACTTTAGAGTGATAAATTCCAAAAATATGGAATGTTGAAAGGTTATTGTATTAAATGAAATTTATGTAGAAAAATGCATGCTTCTCTGATAGCTTTTGTATATTGTAATAAATATAAAAGCATTTTAAGCATAAAGCAAATATGAAATTCTTAGATAAACATTATTACAAGTACTTAAAGGAAGATTATCTTGAATTACTCTTTAGGTTTACATATGGTTTAGGAGATACTGTGTTCTTACATGGGAATAAACTGCCAAGACTTTGCTATAAAACTAAAGGCAAAAATAATAATAATTAAAAAGAAAAGAAAACCACAGCTACTTCAAATGATTAGGACCAGACTTCAAAATCCCTTGGAGTAAATCCTTAGATGCTTTGATTGGATAATCTCAAGAATATACAATTGTTAAAATCAACAACCCTAATGACCAAAAACAAATAATGATAAAGATTGAATCGGTTATTCTTTTTTAAATTCAAAAGGTAAACTAAATTTATGAAAAGAAAAGTTATTTCCGAAGCCATATATTTTTAAATAATGTATTCTGATAAAGTTTGAAATAAGGCATTATATTTCGTCTCGGTCTCCTTCTTTAAATTAATTGAGCAAATTGTACTAATAACAAATCTATCATCACTTCATTAAAATCTACTGCAGTTTTTGATAGGCCATTCTATTCCCATGTTTTTAATTAACTTTGATGTAACTTGTTGATTTAGAAAGGTTTATTCCCCCTAATCACCTCTGGTATTGTAATTCATGACAGGACCACCCACAAAGGTTTCTGTTTAACAGGATTGTAAAAAGTATTTTTTAAAAATAGGAACAAGAAAAGGTCATTTGCCTTATTAGTTTTCATCTTCAGTAGCAGTTTCTAAGCACAGACGTTATTTAAACATCACTGAAATTATCTAACACCTTAGCCATTTGGGATTTTTTTTTTATCAAATCACTGCCAAGTTCTACATGAAATATACTTTAGCCTTTCTAGAATGAAACTGGAAGGGGTTTGCTTTTCTTGAGTCTTCCATAATTTTACATGACTTTTGTCCTTTCTTTGATTTATCAGTGGAATCTCTGACCTAATGAAATTTGTTTTCTTTTTTTTCATGTACCTTCTTCCCTGTGGCATCCATACTTCAAAACGACAAGCAGTTTGGAAACCTGCTTTCGCCTTTGGGCCATAATCATACAAAACAGCTAAAACCTATTTTTCAATCTACCTTACAGTTAAATCTAACAGCCTTTGTAACAGTCAGTTACCCTCAAGGGTGAGCAAAGCTAATGCGCATGGAGGTCAGCAACAGTCCTGTGATGGATTTTGTTTTACTATGGTTTCTTAGGCCTCAAATATGCTTGTTCTTATAAGATTCCTGGAATAGGCTTGTAAGTTAATTTCTAGCCATGGGAAACCTCCTTTACTTTATATTAAATCTCATCATCTTCCTAAAAGAAAATACCTAGAGTAAGTTTTCTACATTTATGATACGTTTTGTTAAGGTCCATTATTATTTCCATTGAGAAAACATCTTTTCTATTAAACCGCACCTGTGTCAAATTGTTCCTTAAACAGTTTGGCAGGCCCTATGTATGGGAAAAGAATAACAAGTTGTTGGATACTTAAACTGTTGAAATAGCTACCCAGATATGCAATTAATTGCTGAATGACATTCCTGTAAAAAATAATAATGTTACAATCTCATACTAATCATAAATGGGTTTATAAATGCAAATGAGAATGTTTAGATGAAGATTTTTTAATCCCTAAGAAGAATATACCAGTTAATCAGCTGCATCTTTATGCTCTTGACTGAAAACACAGATTTTCAGTTCTCTTTAGATTCAGGGCCATGTTTCCAGCTGCTTATGTAGTAGGACCCAAATAAATATTTGCTTGTGAATCCAAATTTACATTATAAGTTTGTTTAGGTCCACTACCTAATTTCATTTAGGGCTAAAACCCATAATTTTCTAAAAGGTTTTTAAAGATATTCAATATTTCAAAATGTTGCTGAGATAGAGAAAATATATTTTGGATTCCAAAAATAATTTTATTGTAGGTTTCCAATATTCATACAGAATTCACATTCAGCTGTCATTATTAAAATTAAACCTTACTGATAGTGGATAATATTTTTATCTTATTTGAATTCCTATGCATTTCAAAAATATTTTAAATTTTTTACGGAGAAACAAAACTATATGAACAAAGGAGATTTAAAGTCAAATGAATTCAGAGAGAAGAAAGAGAAAACATTTCTCATATATTTTTTAACAGCAAGCGCTAATTTTGTCACAAAATACTTTGTATACTTATGTAAGACATGGATATGTTAAACAATTAAAATTAGATTCTAGCAAATCACCTATGTTTGCAACCTTGTAAATAGTTTTATTACTGACCTTCACATAACCTGGAAACTTGTAAAGATGTATAATATGAACTAATAATAATGTTTGGCATGAGTTAGATTTAACACAAAATACTTTTTTAAAATACTAACTGCTTAATTCAAGTTCGCTTATTCTAAAGTTAATGCAGTATTGGGCAGAACATCTAAATCTGTTTTATGTAGCAATAAAAGGAAACACTGCACCATTTTACAAAAGTCAAACATCAGATGATGACCCATATTAAAAGGCCAATCACTTTATAAGCCATAAAATGAATACAATTGATTATTGGTGATGATTTCATTCCTTTTTGAAAATAGACTCAAGTTTATTACCCTATGTTAATATGCCAGGGTAAAGCAGGCTTAGGTAATTACGCTGTGAGTATTTTATCTCTGAGTTATTAAACTTGTTTCTGCCTCCCTACACATTAATGTTAGAGGTTAATAGCAATGTTCTATTTTATCCAGTGCTTTACTTCACTTAATGCAATGATGCATAGTTTTCATTAAAGCATGAAGCAAAGGAATTGCAAAAAGAAAAAAAAAGTTAACATCTAAATTCAGGTCTAAATAACCGTACAAAAAAGAATTCAATGGTGGTAACAATCTCTGTCATGTTTAGCTAGGTATACAATGCAGTTGTAAGATAAACTGTATGTTAAATTTTAGCATATAAAAGAGAACGTCAAATCTTTGATGTTCTTATTACAATATTTTCAAGGTGATATCTCTAGGGTTGCTTTTTATACATAAATATCTGTTAAAAGTATCAAGCAGGTACAACGCATCTACTGCCAGTCAATCAACTTTAGAGTTGTGCTTTTACCATTCTAATCAGGTGAATTGCTCAATAAAGCAGTTACTGGTAATGATGCTGAAATAAAAGATGGTGTAATTGCCTATGTGTATTTTTTGTCTCACTTTAAATTATAAACACTTTATTCTTGTTTGTGCCAAATGAATAAAATCAGTTATCATTTGCTTCTGTCTTTTTTGGAGTTGTACATTTCATTTTTAATGTACAACAACAACTTGATTATCCAGAATGTTTGGGTACTGAAATTTTTTTGTAGGTTGAGGGATAAAATATAATTTCTGCCTTTAGGGAAGACTCTTTTCTATTCTGGCCTTAACTGTGAACTCTGTGTTACACCTCTGCTCACAATGTTGTGATGGCATATTATTATGATGGCTTTCATAATTTTATTAGTGAACAAATGAAAGAGGCAAAAGTAGGACACTGATTGAAGTTGATTGCCCTCTCACCTACAGCCACGCACTGCTCTATCTTTGTATATTAGTTTTGCCTGTTTTTGAACTTCATATAAGTAGAATCATACTATGTACTCACCATAGTACTTTTGAAACTTCGTTTTTTGAGGGCTATGTATAGTGCATTTTGTTTTATTAATGAGCAGTATTCATGTGTATACGAATATACCAAAGTTTGCTTTCTTAATGATGTCCAAAAATAGTGTTTCAAGTTTTTAACTCTTGTGAACAAAGCTAGTATAAACTATTGAACAAGTCTTTCTATGAAAGTTTGTATGTATTCCTCTTGGGGAAAAATGTATAAATGGAATTGCTGAGTTATAGTCTAAATATATATTTACCTTTATAACAAATTGCCAAACAGCTTTTCAAAGTGGTTGTACTATTTTACATTTTTGCCCAGGAAGGTGTGTTTCAGTTGCTCTATCCTTGCTAACAGTTGGTGCTGTCAGTGTTTTTCATCAAAGCCATAATAATGGCTTCTTTTTTGACAGAGTTTCCCCCTTGTTGCCCAGGCTGGAGTGCAGTGGAGCAATCTTGGCTCACCGCAACCTCGGCCTCCCGGGTTCAAGCAATGCTACTGCCTCAGCCTTCCCGAGTAGCTGGGATTACAGACATGCGCCATCACGCCCGGCTAATTTTGCCTTTTTATTAGAGACGGGGTTTCCCAATAATGGCTATGATTTATAGTGTTTACTAATTGCTGTGGGGTAAGTTCTCTCACCATGGCTGATTTCAAGTTACCAAGGTGGTGTCTGTGAAAATAAAGAAACAAGAGGTCCGGACAATCAGCTCTCGGCGGCTAGCGCACATTGTCTTGAGCACAGTCTGCGACTCTTAAGTAAAATTTAAATAATTTTATGTATACTTCTCATTTTGACACAAAGAATAATAAAATGACATTGAATTAAGGATCAAGGTGTAATAAAATAAGTATTTTATTCCTTCCTCAAGGCTATTCTTAAAACACTTAAAACATGCATTTTGTTTTAGGTTTTGTGTGTGTGAAAGTGAACAATACAAAAACTAATACAGTTTGCTGCCACTGCAGTGATCCATGCTAAAAGGACAGCAGTTTTATCCATCACTGCTTTTTCAGTATCTGTGCAAATGCCAACAAAGAAAAGAAGGCAAACACCTTAGTGTTATTATGAAAATAATTTTGACCTAACAGATCCCTTGAAAAGGTTTCCAGGACTCCTAGATGTCCATGGACCACACTTTCTCAGCCATTTATCTAGTCATGCTGGAAATATTGGAAAATTAGATTATATTGGATGTAACCCATACTGAGTTATTATGCCTTCTTACAGGTTTTCGTTTGGAAACTGAAACATTTAGAAAAGAGAAGGAAGGAGAGGGATGGTTGATATAAAAATGAAGTCAATATAATTATACTTTGTATTTCACTATACTCTAACTTCCATAAAGTTATCAGAACACTTTGTTTATATATGTATTATTAGTAAACATATGTGCTTAAAATGTAAAACTAATAAATCTTTACTATTTGCTTAATATCCCTTAGATTTAAATATGGTTTCATTTGAGGTTTATAGTTTGCTCATGAATCATTGCACATACCAATGTTAAAAATGTTAAATCTGCTATCTAAATGCAAAATAAAATTAATGAGGAAAAAATGTACTTTTACTGACTATAGAAAAGCAGAATTCCTATGTAAGGAAAATGACAGCCTGAATAATGGGACTATAAAGTTAAAAATATTAAATAAAATGCTTTTAGAGAAACATCAATTTCTGTGCAAGATGCAACCAATATATATATATAATGATCAAAAACTAGAGCAAAAGAAGTATTAATAATTTATATGAAAGAAAATTTTCAAAGGAAATTTCTTCAGTTACATTTTATGTTATAATGTTATATTTATATATAAAAATCTCACATTAGAAAATAAACATAATTGCTACTAAAGATAAAAGTATGATGAAATAATCTCTTTACAGTGCTAACTTATGAATCAAAGTGTAGCAGATACTTGCAAGTAAAAAAATAAAGACTCAGAAATCATTAGTTAAGAAAGATCATCACTTACTGGGCAGAATATTATAAGACTTTTTTTTAAAGTTTGTTACTCCAGTACTATCTATACCCAAACTATTTTGGGTTATGAAACAAAAAAGATAATTATTAGGATATAAAACTCAGTGGTTCAGGAAGAAAAACATTAAAGCTCAGCAGGGTAAAAACAGACAATTCAAAAACAATTAAATTATTCAATTAGATTTGAAATAGACTTTGACTTTTAAAAGCAAAACATCTCAAATATGACCTTTATGAGGTAAGTTTCCATCTTAAAATTATCTAAAATAAAGTAATGCAAAGGGCAGTGTCCAGTAATATGCAATAGAAATAATGTAAATTAAATAATGTAAGTTAAAATGATATAACTAGGAGCTCCCTGACACCATCTCTGTGTGTGTGTGTGTGTGTGTGTGTGTGTGTGTGTGTGTGTGTCTTCTCAAGAACCAAGTCACTAAAATTATAGGCCATGTATATTATATATTAAGTATATATTAATATCAGTGCTTTTCAAAAACTTTAAAGCCTTGATGTCCAGGCAAAGAAAAAAAATCAGCAAACTAAGATCTGTGTGTTAAATGCAGCTCACCATCTGTTTTTGTATGACATGAGGGCTAAGAGTGTTTTCTACATTTGTAAATAGTTGAAGAGGCAAAAAAATAATATTTCATAAAAAATGAAAATTACATGAAATTCAAATTTCAGAGTCCATGATAAAAGTTTTATTGGAGCACAGCCATGCCCATTCATTTAGTTTTGTCTATGGCTCCTTTTGCACTGCAATAGCAAAGTTGAGTTGTTGCAACAGAGGCCAGATGGCTTGTATAGCTGAATATATTTACTATGTGTCCCTTTATAGAAAAAATTCACCAACCTCTGTTAAAAAATCAGAGATTATATTAGTAAGATAATTTTTTTAAACAGTGAGTTATACTTTCATTACAAAGTTGAAATAATTCTCATAGATCTTCTCCATAGCTGCTTGACTTAATGATGAAGCTGAATTATCATCTAAGTTGCTTGTGTTCCCAGAGTAGAACTGACTTAATATTAGATCATAATATTTAAGAAATAGAAGTGAAATGAATACATCTTCAGCAGTTAAAATTATTATATGTTCAGGCATTGAAGAGGAATTATTTCACTTAAACCTTAAAACAACTCTGGCCGGGGGCGGTGGCTCACGCTTGTAATCCCAGCACTTTGGGAGGCCGAGGCGGGCGGATCACGAGGTCAGGAGATTGAGACCACAGTGAAACCCCGTCTCTATTAAAAATACAAAAAATTAGCCGGGCGTGGTGGCGGGCGCCTGTAGTCCCAGCTACTCGGAGAGGCTGAGGCAGGAGAATGGCGTGAACCCGGGAGGCGGAGCTTGCAGTGAGCCGAGATTGTGCCACTCCCCTCCGGCGGGGAAAAAAGACCACGTCCCCCCCTCAAAAAAAAAAAAAAAAAAAAAACAACTCTAAGGCAAATCTCTGTCCCTAATACATAGATGAAGAAATTAAGGCTCATAGAAGTCAGGCAAATAAATGGTGGCACTTGGATATGAATCCAGTTCTAATTCTAGAGCCAATGCTCAGCTTATTGTATAGATTGCATCAAGTGTGATTAGAGGGCTGTTACCAAATACTTCTTTATTGTCTGTCCCTGAAATTTCTATGAGAGGGAGGTAGTTCTCTCTATTAAACATATATATATATATATATATATAGTCAAATATGTATCTGTTACATATAGCAAAATATTTTGGCATACAAGGTAAGAATGGAGAATAAAGAACATTCAATTTTACTGTTTTATGAAGTATTTACAAATTTTTTAGTTATGTTTATATTATACAGCTGAAATTTTGTGACCTGCTGGGCATTTCTTCCCATCTGAAACAATGGCTTCATTCCAAAATATTCATCATTTCTTAATTAAAAAAAAACATATTTATATATCTAAAATATCATATTATTTTCCAAATATTTTAAATTATATAAATGGTCTATTTTGCAGTATGAGGTTGCATTAACAAAAGGAGGAAGAGAAGGAGGAAGCGGGGAGAGAAGAAGAGGATGAGGAAACGGATGGGGGAAGGAGGAGGAGGGTAAAGAGAAGGAAAATTTCAAGTCTCATTGGCTTACAAAACAGAAGGTTTATTGCTGACTTCAGACAAAGCCAGCCACAGGTAAGCTACAGCTCTGCTCCACGGGGCTTTTCTTTTCTTTTTTTTCTTTTTTTTTTTTGAGACAGAGTCTCGCTGTCGCCCAGGCTGGAGTGCAGTGGCACGATCTCGGCTCACTGCAGGCTCCGCCCCCCGGGGGTTCAGGCCATTCTCCTGCCTCAGCCTCCCGAGTAGCTGGGTCTACAGGCGCCCGCCACCACGCCCGGCTAGTTTTTTTGTATTTTTAGTGGAGACGGGGTTTCACCGTATTAGCCAGGATGGTCTCGATCTCCCAACCTCGTGATCCGCCCGCCTCGGCCTCCCAAAGTGCTGGGATTACAGGCGTGAGCCACCGCGCCCGGCCTCCACAGGGCTTTTCAGTCCAGAACTGAGGCAGAAGGGACAGTCCTAATCAGGGGTATGCCACTCTGAAGGCAAGGAGAGAAGAGCAAGAAAGTTGAAGAATTAGACTTAGATAGCTGCTTGGATATGGCGTAAGCTCACATTTTGCTGGCTAAACCACGTTATATGGCAAACCCACAGTCAGTGCATGGGGCTGTACAATTCTCTTTCAAGGAAAAGAATAAGTGCGGACAATAATGCAGCCTACCAGCCTGCTATGTCATATATACCATTCCACATTTTGAGGTAGGATATTACATTCTTCAGTAATGACCATATTGATCATTAATTCATTTCATTTACCACACATAATTCCATTGTAAGAAGGACAACTCATTGTTTTCATTTAATGCTATTAAAAAACCCACAGCTAGTAGGTAATACATATCTGCCTTTGTACATATGCAAGAGTATCTTTTAGATAGATATCTAAAAGTTAATGTCAGGATAAGAATTTCTGATCCCTAAAATGTGAATATCTTAAATATTACCAAACTGCTCTCCTGATTTGTTAAAATAGTGTTTCTTATTATTTATATTTTCTAGACTATTTATATAGACACTTTAATTTTAATCAATATGATGTCTATCTAATGAGACTGCTTTCTTTTCTGTGAGTGGCTTATTTCTACCCTTTCCCCATTATTTTCTTGTGCTACATTTTTTTTCTTTTTTTCTTTTTAGAACTTTCAACATATTCTAGACACTATTGCTTTATTGTTGAGTGTTACAAATAAATGATATCTTTATTATCCTTTTGTCTTATAGTTTCATTTGCTATGGAGAATTTTAAGATATTAATTCAGTCAAATTTACTAGTCTTTTCTTTTTGATATATGCATAAGAGAGCATCTTTTGAAAAAGTATTTTGTTATTCTCTTTTCAAAAACTTATATCCGATTTATATTTTGAAAGTTCTAAAGTTATACTTTATTTACTTTCCAGTTTTTAATCCATCTGAAATAAACCAGTCTGCATGTTCTGAGGTAGAATCCTAATTTTCTATTGTTCTGTATGAAGGAATAATTGCCAAACACCATTTATTAGATTAGTCTGACCCATTTAGATAACAAAGTTGTAATAGCAGCATAAAATGAGTTCTATAGATCTCCATCTTTTTTCTACTTGTTGAAGTGGTGTCTATAAAAAGTGATTATCTGATCCTTGAAATTTTGATGAGTACTTTTAAAATCGCTTTGTTAAACAAATTTTGAGTTCCAATTTAATTTAATTAATAATTTGTGACTTAGTCACATTTTCTATTTCATCTTGAGTCAGATTTGACAATTTATATATTTCTAGAAAAAGTAATCATTTTTTCTGTATTTTCAAATTTAGTAACTTAAAGTTAGTCATGGACTTTTAAAAATTATGTCATCTTCCGTCAGTTATCGTCTACATTTTTATTCTTAATATTGAAATTAGTGTGTTATTTATTTCATTCTCTTGTGAATCTTGGTAAATGCTTACCTATTTTATAAAAATTAAGAAAACCAACTTATGTTTTATTTCAAAATTTTCTGCTCATTATTATTTTTTCTTCTTGAACAAGATTTATTTTGTTATTTTCCTAATTTCTTTAGTGGAATATTAACTTTGTAATTTCTACTAGTATTTCCACTTAGTTTTCAATAATTTAGTAATGTATTTTTAAATTTATAAATATATTTTAATTTTTAATTTTTTAGTATGGTTAATTTCTAATTTATTTGAAATTGCATAGAAACAACTATGGTTAAAAATTGTGGTATATATGATGTCAACTATTTGAAATCTATTTAAACTATTTATATATTAAACATAATACATGGTCAATTTTTATAAGCGCTCCCTATAGTACTCAAAATTATGTATATTTCATATATACACACATAGTAAAACTTGTTAATTTTGTTCAAATTTCTGTATGTCTAATAAATTGGTTTAATGTCAATGATTCTATATGCTTCAAAGCAATATTATTTTATGGATAGTACAAATTTATGATAATGATTATATCTTCTTGCAGGAAAATTTATTTAATTTAAACTATTATTTCATTTTATTCCTATTCCATTTTATTCCTATTCCATTTTATTCCTATTCCATTTTATGTTAAATTCTGGCTTCTTTGGTGCTAACATTGCTAAAGTTATTTTGGTTATTATTTGGTAACAATTATTGAGTTCATAACCAAACTCAATCATTTATTAGATGACTGGGCAAATTACTTAAATATTCTATTCCTCATTTTCTTCATCTGAATTATAAGCTATAAAGACACATGCACACATACATTTATTGCGGCACTATTCACAATAGCAAAGACATGGAACCAACCCAAATTTCCATCAATGATAGACTGGATTAAGAAAATGTGGCACATATACACCATGGAATACTATGCAGCCATAAAAAAGGATGAGTTCATGTCCTTTGTAGGGACGTGGATGAAGCTGGAAACCATCATGCTCAGCAAACTATCGCGAGGACAAAAAACCAAACACCACATGTTCTCACTCATAGGTGGGAATTGAACAATGAGAACACTTGGACACAGGAAGGGGAACATCACACACTGGGGCCTGCTGTGGGGTGGGGGAAGGGGGGAGGGATAGCATTAGGAGATATGCCTAATGTAAATGATGAGTTAATGGGTGCAACATGCCAACATAGCACATGTATACATACATAACAAACCTGCACATTGTGCACATGTACCTTGAACTTAAAGTATAATAAAAAAAGGAAAAAAAAGAAATATTTGTAATGCCAGAAAGTTGAGGCATGTCGAAGAATTGTCTGCGAAAGTCATGAAAGAGAAAAATGTTATAAAAAAGAATTTATGCAAAAAGTGTTGTATAATTTAAAAGTAATTAGGCCTCTTGAATGTAAAACTACTGAAAAAAAAAAACAGTTTATGTGCAAGGTGTATAAGAAAAGTAAAATATACCTTTGGTAAAAGGAAAAAAAAAAGAATAAAAGAGAAACTATCTCAGGGTTGTTGAGGTAACTACTAGGTTAGTGTAGTTGTTAGTTGCAGTGCATAAGAGAATGCATGGCACCTAGTTAAGTATTAAGTAAATATTGGCAAAGGAAAGGCAGTATAATAATTCACAAAAGCAAGCTGAACATCCAAGTAATTGGATTGCTGAGTTGAATGGTAATTCTGTTTTAACTTGTTTTAAAAATCTTCAAACTGCTTTCCACAGTGGCTGAACTAATATACATTGCCAGCAATAGAGTAGAAGCATTCTCTTTTCTCTGCAGCCTCACCACCATCTGTTGTTTTTGACTTTTTAATAGCCATCCAGACTGGTATGAGATGGTATCTCATTGTGGTTTTGATTTACATTTCTCTGAAGATTAGTGATGTTGAGCATTTTTTCAAGTGTTTGTTGGCCATTTCTTTTGAGAAGTGTCTGTTCATATCTTTTGTGCATTTTTAATGGGGCTATTTGTGCCTTGTTTGTTGAATTGTTTTAAGTTCCTTATAGATTCTAGATATTAGACCTTTGTAAAATGCATAGCTTGCGAATATTTTCTCCCATCTGTAGGTTGTCTGTCCACTCTGCTGATAGCTTTTTTTGCTATTTAGTTCTTTAGTTTAATTAGGTGTCACTTGTTAATTTTTGTTTTTGTTGCAATTTCTTTTGGGTACTTAGCCATAAGTTCTTCGCCATGCCAATGTACAGAAGAGTATTTCTTAGGTTTTCATCCATGATTTTTATAGTTTTTAAGTTTTATTTCTATTATCTGACTTTGAATTTTTTAATCTTTTTTAATTGTTTGTAAGTTTTTGCCCCTAACTTCTGCCCTCTGTTATATTTGACTTTCTATATTCTCTATATTTCATCTGATAGGTTGGAGCCATACATAGTCTTTCTATTATTTAATCTTAAGTTGACTAATATCATGGGTGCAGCACACCAACATGTCACATGGATACATATGTAACAAACCTGCACATTGTGCACATGTACCCTAAAACTTAAAGTATAATGATAATAATAAATTGACTAATATCTTAAAACCATTAAATTTAATATTGTCTATTAACATTTATCTAAACATTTCTGTGTAAACTGATAATTATTATTTCTATATTCATCTGTATAAGAGATAGCTTATTTTGACTACTTTCTTTTCTTTTTTTTTGAGATGGAGTCTTGCTGTGTTGCCCAGGCTGGAGTGCGGTGGTGCGATCTCGGCTCACTGCAAGCTCTGCCTCCCACATTCACGCCATTCTCCTGCCTCAGCCTCCCCAGTAGCTGGGACTACAAGCGCCTGCCACCACGCCTGGCTAATTTTTTTGTATTTTTTTAGTTTTTTAGTAGAGACGAGGTTTCACTGTTTTAGCCAGGATGGTCTCAATCTCCAGACCTTGTGATCCACCCGCCTCAGCCTCCCAAAGTGCTGCGATTACAGGCGTGAGCCACCGCACCCGGCCTATTTTGACTATTTTCTAACCGTGGTGGTAGTGGTGTTACAGTTCAAAGGGGTGCTCTGTGTGTTAAGGTCTTTATATTTGCATGTTGTAAACTGTTTGTATTTCCTTCTCCTGAATGAAAGATTGGCTAAACATAAAACCCTATATTGGCTGTTATTATCAATTGTTTGCAATATCCACTGGTGTCCATTACAGGCATGCTGCTTCTCTAGTAGTTGTTAATTATTTTCTCTCTGAAAGTTTGGCTATTTATTTTGCAGGGTATCAACCAGTTTCACCCTAATGTTTCTATGCTTCAAATGTATCCTGATCAAAATTGTAAGTACGCTTTCAGTCTGAGGATGATGAACATTCTTCATTACATAAAATTCTTATCAATTATATAATTCAATATTGTATTTTCCCAATCCACTTCCTTATCTCATTCTGAAAGTGCTTTTAGATATGTGGTAGAACTTCTTAATCTATCCTCTTAATTTCTCCTTAATTAAAAAAATATATTTTTTGGCTTACAATGGGAGATTCTTTATGAGTTCCTCAGTGTTAGCTTCCAATTTACTAAATTTCCCCTTTGAGTCCAAGGAAAATCAGTTTGTCCATTTTATTTTCTTAGAAAATTCTAATTCTTTCATCTGAGAAAAAAATCACTTCTTTTAATTTTTACATTTGTTCAGTTTCAAAATGTCTTTTTTATTTTATATTAGAAGTTATATCTCATTTGTCATTTGAGCATGTTTGTCATATAATTCAATAAATTTACTGTCATCTGAAGAGAATTCATGTTTTAATTTTGGTTTTGACATATGTTTCTTAAGAGAAGATTTATGTTTTATGTTTCTTAGGAAAAGATTAATTGATACATTTTGAAAGGTAGCTTTTAATGCTAATTTTGTGAGGCTCAGTATTTGCTACCATTGTTTGTTCTTTTCTCTTTCTCTCTCTAGATTTTGGTAAACTATGAAATCAGCAAAGATTAGCAGTAGTAGTATTTATTTGATTTTTATTTCTTTTCTTTTTTTTTAATGTGAGACGGCACCATAGTCTGGCTCAATATTTTTTTATACCAACCACATTTCCGCCTGCCCACCCCACTTACCCGGCAAAAGATAAGCTCACAGTCATCACTGACTGCTCCCACAGGCAGAGCTCAGCTGAATTTTCTGCTTTTGATTTTTGTTCTGTCCATGATTAACAAATATTTTTGTTGTATATAAGCCCAGCCAGTGTTTTTTGGTTTCTTTTTTTGTAATATTTTATTACTGTTATGTGTTCTGAGGGAAATTAATTATTGGAACATAAACTCACTATTGCCATTATGGCCTGGAAATCAGCATAAACACAACTGCTAATTCATACATCTTTTGAGGATAATTAGTGAGCAAAACTCAATTTGTCGGTGAATTGAGCAGCCAAGATTTGTGGCCATTTACTCGGCATGTGCTATAAGACTATGCTTGAAAAAATAAAGTTATGAAAGAAAATAGATTAATTTGGGTCCCAGTAATCCCAGCACATAGTAGTATCTAAAATTACCTTGTTCATTATCTGATATTGGAGATGTGAATAAATATTACCTGGAAATACAATATTTGAAAGAAATACACCTTTTAGAATAGTATTTGAAGTTGGCGAAGAGCTAATTTACCAGATGGTACCATTATACTCTCAAAGAGTCCATTTGCCTTAAATTGATTATTTCTTTAAAACTGGTTATTTTCATTTATTCTGATTAACAATAAAAACTGAGACTTCTTTGCTTGGCTGAACCATGTGAAAAAGAACACTTGCTGAATTTTACAATGACTTGTCATGAAGAACAGAGAAAGTTGCAGTGGCTGAACAAAGTAGAAGTATTCCTAAAATGATTTGTACATTGGCATTTCCCTCTTTTTTTCTTTGTAAACTTTTTTTTTTTTTTTCGAGACAGGGTTTTGCTCTTTTTCCAGGCTGGAGTGCAGTAGCGTGTTCTCTGCTCACTGCAACCTCCACCTCCTGGGTTCAAGCAATTCTCCTGCCTGAGCCTCCCGAGTAGCTGGGATTACAGGCGCCCATCACCATGCTCGGCTAAATTTTGTATTTTTAGTAGAGACAGGGTTTCACCATGCTGGCCAGGCTAATCTCAAACTCCTGACTTCAGGTGATCCACCCACCTGGGCCTCCCAAAGTGTTGGGATTACAGGTGTGAGACCCTGCGCCCGGCCCTCTGTAGACATTAATTCCCCAAGGACATTCCCCCATTGGGCCCTGAGGTTGTATGTTTGTAAATTTGCTGTAGAGCAAATTGTGTTTAAGACTGAAAAAATCAGTGAGCTCTATCTTATAAGTCAGTCTTCTAGTGAAGCCTCAATCAGTGTGGTATACAGCTCTGAAAGTGTAGCTGCATTAGAATAATTTGGCAATCTCAGAATAAATGATAAAATGCCTTTGCATCAAAGCCAAGTACTTAACTCTTGATGTTCTTATTCATCATTTTACTGAGTTTTGTAAACTACAATTCTTAATATGTTTATAATTATTGGTTCGTCTACAAATAAGACACAATAAAATAAGACACAATAAAGAATGGTAAGAGAACAAGAAACATGCTAAAGAGAAGTACAATAGAAAAAGAAAAAAAAAGTATGGCAAGAAAAGGCCAAAACAATAAATAGGTATAATAAAATTATTAAGACTGAGAAAATGACTGAGCTGTATCTTATAAGTCAGTCTTCTAGTGAAGCCTCAATCAGTGTGGTATACAGCTCTGAAACTGTAGCTGCATTTAGAGTAATTTCACCCAGAAAATTTCCACAAAATAGAAAATATTAAGAAAAAAACATTCAGACTGCTTCAGATCTTGGGGTGCACAGAGTCAGGTATAGAACAACTCCAAAATCTGTTTTCTAATTCCAAGCCATCTTTGGTCATTCATCCCCTTTACTTTGAAACGAAAATATTGGAAAGTAGTGGTGTGGAAATTTTACAACAGATAGGGACAGAAACATGGTCAGAGAGATAAAGCCATTAAGATCATCTAAACTGTAAACTCATTTTTGGCAGAAATTATGGCATCTTACTCATCTTTGTGTTTCATAATCTAATGGTTATTTAACACACAGAAAGTGTTCAATAAATATCTGTAAATGAATGCTGATGAGGAATAGAGAGAAGAAAAGTGAAAAGAACTGAAGCTTAAAGAATAGGGATGAGATATCCAAAAGACAGAAGAGGCAAGGAGTAACTGATTGGGTATAGATAGAGATACATAGGTATAGATGATATAGCTATAGACAGATATGAAACAGAAGAGAGTGGCAAGTAAGGCTATGGAAAATGTTGAAATTAAGCTATATTGGTGTATATCTTAGTTAAAGATGGTACATTAGTATAATGGGTAGCTTCCTGAATAATAGGAAAAAAGCCAAACGTGAAACAAGGCACAATACAAAACCTTAACAGATATGAGAATAATGTGTTTGCTTTCATTCAAATTTGCTAACGTCTATTATAAAAAATCAATATTTCATGTAAGTTTATGAAATCCAGCATTTAAACAAGTCTAAAGGGAAAAGTTAACCTTAAACTGTTGATATCTGCAAAAGAATAAAGGAGTTATTTTTAATGTGTTTTTTACCAAACTTGACCAGAATCAGCTACTTCTATTTTTTTAATGGAGATTCCTCGGCCCCACCCCTTGTGAGTGTGATTACTGAGTAGATAATCATATAATAATAACTGGTATATCTAACTAGAACTTCTGATGATTAGTCACCTTTGAAAAATGAATATAATAAATTTTATCTTGACAGGCACAAGGGGCAAGATGAGTTCTGCTAGCAAGGGGCATTTATTGTAAAAAAGAAAAAACATTCTTGAGAACTGCTTTTGAAAACCCCAAGTCACAACTTGAAGATAATCTAGGTCAAGACAACTCTCATTTAATTTTTCACAGTCAATATTACGTGAATGAATTTTTTGCCAGTCATTAACTCAAGACAAATATAAAATTCTGAGACATGCCTTCCTAGGCAACAGCTTATGGAAAAAGACAACACGAAGTCTAATATTCAAAAGGTCTTTAGTCCATGTATTGTAATCTTACATTTATGTTTTATAAATTTTTTTCTCCGTCATGTTGTAGAAGAACCTTGACTCAGACTACATGTGTGCATGAACACTGTGAACTTTGATTTCAGTAGAAACTGACCAATCTCCCCGGTGGATCCATTAACTTAAAAACAGTTTTTAAGAAATTAAACTTAACTTTTAAGTTTTGGTTGGCCCAGCTAAGTAATATGTTGCTGATTTTGCTGACTATTGGTTATTTTGGTTTAATTATGAAGATATTTTCACTGTAATTATATTCTTTGAAATCACTGATTCAAGAACCTTTCAATATTGAAAGGAAAATTAATTACCTACACGAAACTATGAAAGTTTTTAGATTACATACAGGAAATTGGAATATCATTTTAGATGCACAAGGAGAAATGGTTCTAATAATTATGAAAATTTTAAAAAATTATTTGGCTCTACAGGTTAATCACCTATAATCAGTCCAAAATTTAAATTAGGACCACTTCTACTCATCACAAAACATGTGACACTTTGAGGATTATTCACTGAATAATTACTTCTAATATTTTAAGAGATCATGCACTCCATTTTGATGCCTTGCTTCCTCAGTGTAGTGACCTTAGGTGTACATTTATCAACTTTTATGTGGTCATATCCTAAAGTTATATGCTTTATCATCTCCAAGTATTTATATTGTGTAATTATGGAGATTATCAATAGTTTTTTCAGTATGATGGATCCAAATTCTTAGAGTGTAAAACTTTGAACCTTTAATTTTGCATTTTATTTCTATTATTTGACATCAGTCAAAGAAAAATGAGGCTTTTGAAAGGAATTCATTATAAATATCTCTTCTTGTTACAGTTATTCCACTTAACTGTTAACACTATATCAAAGGACAAGCAAGAATTATCATTTGTAGGATTTTGAAAACCATAAAATATATTCTGGGAAACTTGATCATTTTTCAGTAACTGAACTAGAACTACCACAGACATTTAATATGTTCAATAAAAGTTCAGATAAAATGAAGCACTACCATAGTAATATATAACTAGAAACTAACATTTCAACGACTTCTTCAAGTACTGAATATAACATCAATTGCAGAAAAATGATCTTAACAGCTCATCAGGCAGCTAGAAAAGGGAAATTTCCAAAATAATCTTGTACATCATTCACAGGTATTAGGTTATTAATAAAATGGCAAGCCCTTCTCAGGGTGTAAAAGATTTAGAGAATGATTTATAAAAATAGGGTTATTTAGGTTGCAATGACTTAGAATCACCATTTAGTATCACTTTTCTGAGAACATTTTACAAAGTCACTGCTTTAAAGGCAGGCTATCACTACACGTTTTAGAGTTTTAAGCATACTTGCATGTGAACTTAATTATATATTCAATTATATTTTAGAGAGATGTTTCTTTTTTAAAAAGTAATCCAAATGATGAGGACTAATTTAACAAAAATTAAAGCACACTCTGTTTTATGGTAAAATACATTTTTATAAGCTATTAAATTTCAATTTTATATACCTAAAATTTAGACATTATAGTAGTGTTTTGTAATCTATTATTGCAACCTTTTAGATTTTATACTAATAAGCATGTAGAATTTCAATCCACATGGTTTCCCAGGCATGTCTTATACAGAGTTTTGAAAATACTCTGAATCCTTAAATATTGTACATGCACACACACACACACACACACACACACACACACTTAACTTTCCTCACTTTACAGAAGTTGCCAAGGGAACCATTTAAAGCCAAATAGTACACACTCCTTTACTTGTATCGAGGATACACAAAACAAGTGAGGCTAACAAAAGAAATTTTCACAGTTTGTCACAAAACAATAAGCCCTATTTTTTTCTATGTTTTTTATTTTAAAAATTCTAAAAAATAGAATTATTCTCACCTTAAAGGGATTTAAATATTGTAGAGGGTAAAAGTTTATATCTGTGTTTGTATAGTCACTAAAATAGTTCGTATTCTGTAAAATAAAATAATAAAATAGTTGTATTATAAAGAGATTGCTAAAAAGACAAATCAGTGACATTTTGCACGTTCTAAATTTTTAGGAATGGTTACTATACAGAAAATTCCCATTTACCATATCTTGCTCTCAAAAGTTTTTCTAGTGGTCTCCAAATTTCTATTTAACATTATTCCAACTGATATTCATTTGAAGAGCTGGCTTTATAAGTTAGTTTCTCCATCAAATGCCATTCTGACTCTGTGTCTTGGAGTCATGGATGCATAACCTCAAGTTGGCCCATGTTCCCAAAGAATGACCTATTATTGGATGATGAAATAGGGCATTTTCACACACTTTTAGTGGATTTAGAAATAGGTCCTACTTCCTCGAATGGTACCTTGCAACTTCTATCAAAATTAGAAATATACTCTTTGAACAAGCAATCCCATACTTAAGAATTCATCCAAATATTAAAATTTTACCTATTCTCAACATGCATGTCTGAGAATTTTTTATTCTATTACATTATAACAGCAAAAGGTCGATTAAAACAACTGAAATGTATTAATAGCAAGGGACTGGTTATATAAATTATAGTTATCCTTACAATAAAATAACGTATCTTTTTTTTTAAAAAGGAGAAAGTATATGTTGTGATATGGAGAGTTTTTGGCATAATCTATTAAGTGAAAAAGCAATTTTTACCAAAATGACACTGATTAGGTAAAAAATATATATTTACTTATATGATTATATTAAATTTCTGGAAAGTTACATAGGGAAGGTTAGACCTGACTATCTTTCAGACGGAGGCTTCAGATAATTTACCATTCTACATTTTTCAAAGCATATGATTTACTTTGAAAATGTTTTATCTAAAAGGTAACTTGAAATCTTTAGATAAAAATCTTCAATCAACCTTTACCTGTTCAACCCAGATGAGCACTTATCTTTCAGACAACTTACCTCAAAAGACATTAGTAGCTTTATAATTGGTACTGAAGTCTATAATGCTATTTTAATGACAATTTAATGTCCTTCAATAGGCCCACTGTTTTCAATAGCATAGTAAAAAATCTCATATTCTGACTACCACTTTATCTTCTTTTTTCTATTCCAATCTGTCAGTGATTCTATTCCTTACTAATTCTGGAAGAGATTTCCAAATCCTTAATTTAAAAAAATTCTCCTCATTAACACCCCCTACAAAACAAATAGAAAGTGCATGCAGATTTATGACCAAAGGGTAGTCTAAATTCTCAAATTCTCACTGCCTTACATTTTTATGCATTCTAACCTTCTAATGATTTTTTTGTAAAAATAGATAATGTACAGTAAATTACTTGATCTAAGCAGTACTTAAAAATATTCACACGATTTTCACTTTCAACAATAAAATTAGATAAAAATTTGGGATTGTATTGGCAGTCCTTTGAAATCAGATGACTTGTTTTGGAGATACAGTGCCTACAAATAATAATTTGAAATTTACAAATGGCTTTGATAACCTGGAAAATATCTCACTTCTGAATCTTCCTGTTTATATTCTGTGTTAAAAATGCTATGCTAATTTTCTTTTTTACTTGTCGATGTTTATCTGTGGTTCCTTAGGTATTCTGTCATTCAGTGTTTACAGCAAATAAACAAAGTCGGCAATGTCATTCCTAAATATCCAAGTAGAGAACTTTGGCTTAGAAAACATAAATGAATTACTCCACATGCCAATTTTTCCGACCTAACTCACCTTTCATTTCTAAACCACTTTTACCTTTTTTTTTTCTTTTTCACATGCATATCTTTTATTTCTTTTTCTTATCTGGTTAGTCTGGCTAAGACTTCCAGTACTATGTTGAACAGAAGTGGTGAAAGTGGGCACCTTTGTTTTGTTCGTGGTCTTAGATGGAATGTTTTAGACTTTTCACCATTGATTATAATGTTAGCTATCAACTTGTTGTATATGGCCTTTACTATATTAAGGTATATACCTTATGTTAGTAATTTATTGAGAATTTTTAATCATAAAAGAATGTTAAATTTTGTTGAATGATTTTTTTTGAATCTATTGAGATAATCATAAAATTTTTATCCTTAATTCTGTTACGGTGTTGTATTCCATTTATTGATTGACATATGTGAAATATCCTTGCATCTCACGGAAAAAAAAGTGTCTGTTGGTCATGGCATGTGATTGTTTTAATGTGCCTCTGAATTGGGTTTGCTGGTATTTTGTTGAGAAATTTTGCATCTATGTTCATCAGGAATATTGGCCTGTGATTTTCTTGTCTGGTAGTGTCCTTATCTGGCTTTGGTTTGAGAGTAATCCAGGACTCCTAAAATGAGTTTGGAAGTGTTATCCCTCCTCTTCAATTTCCTGAAAGAGTTTGAGGATTGCTACTAATTCTTTAAATGCTTGGTAGATTTCACCCGTGAAGCCATCTGTTCTTGGCTTTTTTTTGTTGTTGTTGTTGGCAGGTTTTAGAAGTTAAATTGTCTCTGTTTGCAGAAGACATACAGATGATGTTATACATGGAAGACTCTGCAGAATCTGCAAAATAATGTTACAACTAACCAGTAAAGTTGTAGAATACAAAACTAACATACAAAAATCCATTGAGTTTATATACATCAACCAATGACTATCCAAAAAAGAAATTAAGGAAACAATTCCATTATCAATGGCATCAAAAAGAATAAGATACATACAAATAAATTTAACCAATGAGATGAAAGATTAGTACAATTAAAACTATAAGATACTAATAAAATAAATTGAGGAAGACATACATAAATGGAAAAATATCCTGTGTTCATCAAGTGGAAGAATAATGTTAAACATCCATAGTACCCAAATTAATTTACAGATTCAGTGCAATCCTGCTATGGTTTTAAAGTTTGTCTCCTCCAAAACTCATGTTGAAACTTAGTCTCCATTGTAACAGTATTAACAGGATGGGAAATTTGACTATGGTTTTTGAGAGGTGGGACCTTTGGTAGGTAACTGGGATTAGATGACAAAATGAGAGTGGAGCATTAGTATCTTTATATGAGAAGAAAGAGACACCTGCATTAGCAAACTCAGCTCCTCTTGCCCTGTGATGTCTTCTGTCATGTTATGAAACAGCACAAGGCCCTCACCAGAAGCCAACCAAATGCATCTACTTGATCTTGGACATCTTAGCCTCCAGAACTGCAAGAAATAAATCTCTTTTCTGTATAAATTACCCAATCTCAGGTATTCTGTTATAACAACAGAAAACGGACTAAAACAAATACCTATCAAAATAACAATGACATTTTTCTCAGAAATAGAAAAAATAATTCTAAAATTTATATGGAAACACAAAAGACCCCAAATAGCCAAAGCGATTGTTTAGTCCATTATCACGCTGTTATAAAGAACTATCTGAGACTGGGTAATTTATAAAGAAAAGAGATTTAGTTGACTCACAGTTCCACATGGATGGGGGGATCTCAGGAACCTTACAATCATGGCAGAAGGTGAAGGGGAAGCAAGGTACATTTTACCATGGCAGAGCAGGAGAGAGAGAGAGAGAGAGAGAGAGAGAGATAAGGGGGAAGTGCCACACTTTTAAACTATGAGATCTCATGAGAACTCACTATCACGAGAACACCAAGGGGGAAATCCGCCCTCATCATGATCCAATCACCTCCTACCAGGCCTTTACCCTGACACATGGGGATTACAATTTGACATGAGATTTGGGTAGGGCACAGAGCCAAACTATACCAGCAATCTTTTTGTTTGTTTGTTTGTTTGACAGAGTCACTCTGTCATTCAGGCTGGAGTGCTGTGGTGTGATCACAGCTCACTGCAGCCTCAAACTCCAGGGTTAGGTGATCCTCCCATCTCAGCCTCCTCAGTAGCTGGGAATACAGGTGTCTGCCACCACACTTGGCTATTTCTTTTGTAATTTGTGTAGAGACAGGGTTTCACCATATTTCCAGGCTGGTCTCAAACTGCTGGACTCAAACAAGCCTCCTGCCTCAGCATCCCAAAGTACTGGGATTGCAGATGTAAACCACCAGTATTAGCCCCAAAGCAGTCTTGAGAAAGAAGAACAAAGCTGGAAGAATCACACTTTCTGATTTCAAGATACATTACAAAGCTACAGTAATCAAGACAGTATGGTACTGGTTTAAAAATTTAAAAAAAAAAACACAGCACATACATATACACCACAATGAGAGCCCAGACAACAAACCTTGGCAAATACAGTTAACCCCTCTTTGATAAGGATGTCAAGAATACACAATAGGGAAAGTATAGCCTACTCAATAACTGATGTCAAGAAAACCACATATCCACATGCAAAATAATGACATTGTATCCTTATCTTACACCATATACAAAAATCAACTTAAAGTGGATTAAAGACTTACATGTAATACCTCAAATGTAAAACTCCTAGAAAAAAATAGGGAAAAACCTCATTGATATTGGTCTTGGCAATTATTTTTTCAGATATGACACCACAAACATTGGCAGCAAAAGCAAAAATAAATGAGTGGTGCTTCATCAAACTTAAAAAACTTCTACTCAGCAAAGAAAACAATCAGTGAAATTAAAAGCAATCTATTGAATGAAAGCAAATATTTGCAAACCACATACCCGATAAGACATTAATATCCAAAATATATAAAAAACATACAAATCAATAACAATAAATAAATAAATAAACCAATTTAAAAATGAGCAAAGGACCTGAATAGACATTTTTCTCAAAGAACACATACAAATGGCTAACAGATACATGAAGAGGTCCTCAACATCATTAATCATCAGGGAACTACAGATCAAAACCTAAATGAGATATCACCTCACAGCTGTTAACAATGGCTATTTTCAGAAAAAAAATGAAAGATAACAAGTGTAAATTAGTACAGCCATTATGGAAACAGCATGGAGATGCCTCAAAAAGTTACAAGTAGAACTACCATATAATCCAACAATTCAATCTTATGAGCATATATCCAAAGGAAATGGAATCAGTATCTTGAAAAGATATCTGTACCCCTATGTTATTTATAACGTTATTTACAATAAGAGAAAGACATACACTGTTTGATTTTAACTAATTTAAGTTGGAGTCACAAGCTATTAGACACTCTAATATGTCAATTTCTCATAAACATCATCAATATTACAAATATATGCATTATTTTCCTTTAACTTAATCCCCGAACATAATTTTTGGTGTGCCATTGTCTCTATTTCTAACTTTCCTAAAGTTTTTGTGTATGAATGTAAGGCATGAATCTGTAAATTAAACAATAACATTGCACAAAGGTAGTGTCCCAGCCTTAGTGTCCCGAATGTGCATATTGACCAAATATATCTTTGATCAGGACATGAAATAGATTCATTCCAAAGGTAGTGGTGGACCAAACTGAATACTGCTTATGATTCTATAACAGGAAACCTATAATTCACAAAGTGTTTTATCCCTTAACATCTCCTGTTTTTAAGTTACATGACTGAATTATTAAAGTTAGTTGGAGTATTTCACCTTGCCACCCAACTATTTGCCAATTTCTTTTACTCTTTTACTGAATTTACCCTTCTTAGCTCATCTTAAGACATTTTAATATATTCTCAACTGCCACTAAGAGTAAGTTAAAGACATTCTATGATATTCTTCTAAAAATATTCTAATTTTGTCATTGAAGTTCAGCAGTATGATTGTTTCCTTTTCAAATTGTTTCCCATCTGGTAGGGCCACATTTCTTATAGACATTAAAATGAAATATAATTGAAGTGCAAATATCCTTTATTGTATTTATTTGGTTCTAATACCACAACACTAAGAATAAACTAATGAGCAATTAAACCATTTGGGATTTACTGACCTCTTTGGAAATACGACAAAACACTGGATTGTGTCCCCATAACAATGTATATGCAGATACACAATGTTTTACATACTGTTTCAGAGATTATGTGAAACTCTTCTATACACTTCATTACAGTGGTTCTCAAAGCATGATGCTGGACCAGCAATTCAGGACATCTTGTTAGAAATTCTGTCTTGGGCCCTGTTCCAGATCTACTGAAACAGAAACTCTTGGGGGTAGAGACCAGCAAGATGTTATATAACAAACCTTCGTGGTGCTTCTGATAAATGCTAAGGTTTGAGAACTATTGTAGAAGGCCAAAATCTAAGTCTTGTATGGCTGAATTAGATCTTAAAGTATTTTTCTTCTTTTCTCTTTAGAAGATCCAATGATATCCGACAAAGAATGGTAAAGTAATGATTGCGGTTGTTTAATTCATTAAGAAGAGAGCAACTAAATCTACTATAAATTAAATTTGTGAAATTATTAATAACAAGACTATGTAAAACATTTTTTCTGCTCTTTTTTACCTCTTCATTCACATTTCTAAATCATAATTACATTACAAGGAAAAGAAAAAGAAAGAATATTAGTAAAACAAATGGTTGTCTGGCCTGTGTTCTATATCAAAGAATTTGAGTTTATTTGGTAAGTATACTTAGCTAGGAGAACAGGATAATTGTAGGAGCTTAGGAGAGCACCATTAGGATATGCTAGTTATATTATGTGAAGGATAACTAATTTTATATTTCAAAATAAGTCTTATGAACTGATGTATGAAAAATGATATGCCACATTATGAATTGGCCTAGTAACTTTAGACAGAAAAGAAAAACTTCCATTTTTGTTTCCTAGTGACTGTCTGAATAGAAAAGTGACTATATAAATCACTGAAAACAAAACTGGTAGTTTAAAAAAATATACCTAACCAGAATATATTCCAGATTAATAAAGTATGATGGGGCAGGAGGTGGAGGACAAAGAGAAGAGAAGAACATTTATAAAGAATCTTGGGGAATGACCTTACTTTATTCTCTTCCTTTTCCCAAATTACCTTCCACCCAGTCAAGGTTGGAGAAAAGCAGCTTCCTGCCTGCCTAACCCTCAAGTCAGGTAACCTGAGAATCAGGATAATCTGGAATTTCTGTTTTTGACTTTAGTTTGATAAGCAGCAGCAACCTCTTAAATATTAAGAATCCAGTGGAACCTGTTGTGACATATCCAAAGGGAAGATCAGGAGAGAATGTTCATAGATATACTGTGTCTCATCACAAGCACCCTGAGTTCCCTGTTTGGCAAAGAATATCCTCCAATAGTAATTTGACAGTGCAAGTTGATTTGCTGGCCACTGCCTCCAGTTCTACAAAGAGGTCAATTGTCGAAAAAAGGGAGTTTTATCATCAGAGACTGTGGGATGAACTTCCTATATAAAGGAAAAGAAGCAGTGGCTGCTTGGTAGTAACTACTTCGAATGAGCACCTGGCCAGAATAAGGATATATCCATGCTGACCACCTTGACAGGTTAGCTGTGAGGATGAACTCAGAGAAAATGTTGAACAAAAACTGAAAAAAAAAAAAGAAAAAAAAGTGGTTTAAAGAAATCCCTATTTTCTAACTAACTTTTTTCCAACAAATATTTATGGAGCATTTACTACACATACCATGTATTCATAGCACATAGCATGACATGCCCACTTGGTAACCAAGAAATGGAAATACAAACCCTATGAATTATTACTTTTAGATATCACAGAGGAATTAATAGATAATTTATCTCAATGTCAGTGAGATCTCACGAAGTACAGCCAATTAAGAAGTAAAAGATGGGCCAGGTGTGGTGGCTCATGCTTGTAATCCCACCACTTTGGGAGGCTGAGGTGGGTGGATCATGAGGTCAGGAGATCGAGACCATCCTCCGACATGGTGAAACCCTGTCTCTACTAAAAATACAAAAAGATTATCCGGGTGTGGTGGTGGGCCCCTGTAGTTCCAGCTACTTGGGAGGCTGAGGCAGGAGAATGGCGTGAACCTGGGAGGCAGAGGTTGCAGTGAGCTGAGATCGCGCCACTGCTCTCCAGCCTGGGAAACAGAGCAAGATGCTGTCTCAAAAAAAAAAAGTAAAATATGGCAAGGCAATGTTTGCTTCCATGGTTTGAATGTTCGTTCCCTTCAAAACTCATGTTGAAATGTACTTGCCATTGTAATGGTGTTGAAAGGTGGGAAATTTAAGAGGTTATTGGGCTGTGAGGGCTTCACCTTCATGGGTGGCATTACTGCCATTATAGAAGAGCTAGTTCAGCCCCTTTTTTTCTCTTGGTTCTTCTGCTCTTCTGCCTCGTGAGAAGCAGTGTGGCATTTAAGGCGTCATCTTGGGAGCAGTGACCAGGACCTCAGCAAGCAGGTGTTAAACCTACAAGCATCTTGATATTAGACTTCCCAGCTTTTAGTACTGTGGGCCAAGAAATTTTTATTTGTTATCAACTACCAAGTCCATGATATTCTGTTACAACAGCACAAACGGACTAAGATATTTACCTGAGAGATGCTTTATGACTTAACAGTATTTATATGTTAAAAAACAACAACAAAATCCACATGTTAGAATATTCTTTTAAAAAACTCAGATACTTAATTTTATACCATGCCTCTAATTATATTGTGATATTTTTAGAGTAATTTGAAGTTAATTTTGCATAAAATATTTAAAATATCAAATACATTTATAGCTTACAATAACAGTCCAAGTACATAGACATAAAAATATTTTGAAAGCTAAAATATATTATACATTTGAAAAGTTGTTTATTCTAGCGATATACACAATATACATACACTTACATATGTTTACATTTTTGTATACTTAGGTAGCCTCTTTTCCACTGGCCACTTCTAGCAAATGCCTCATCAATTTCTGTTTCCCTTCCATTACAAAAAATGTCTCTTCCATGGACATTCCCTTACATGTACCTGGGATATAACAATAAAACCTTTTAGCTTTTCAGCTTTTCCACCCATTTCATGTTCTAGTTTCTTATGTAATTAATCAACACAGTTGTCAGAGTAAACAACCTGTCTTTTTCAAAGTTCCACAATGCTAAATAATTGTTTTCCTCCTTAAGCCTTTTATTTCACCTCAACTTTATATAATTAATATTTTTGCTCTTCATGATAGCTGCATTCAAACCAAGTTCCCGCTATTCAGGGTATTTAATACAGTTCTAGAAATGAAGATCATCTTTACTTAATATGCTCAAGGGAGTTTTGGTCTAATCTGGACTTTTCTTCCAGATGCTGTGGACATTTACTATACCCTCAACAACTATCTAGTCTAACCGGATCTGGTCCTCATTAGATTGGCCCAGTATTTCCCACATATTTGACTGGATTGTTCATCTTTCACTTTAAGCACAGTCTTTATCAATGAGTGTAACTGCCAGCTTTGCTTACTTTTGCAATTCGGTGGGCTGAATAACAAGTTACCTAATAATTTATCTGTCTCTCTCTCTCTCTTTCTGTTTCTGTCTCCTTACTACCCTGTCTGTATATTCTACATTCTCTATCACATTGAGATGGTGTGGTAGTGGTATATGGTGTAACTGTATGAATGTGTGAGTGTAAGAAGTGCATTGAGGACACTGTTTTAGGCGGATATTCTTTTGGAAATCATCTCTCTCCTCTTATTTCAGGTCAAAGCTGAAAACGAATTCTCCATTGGATAGAAACACAGACACTTCTGAATATTGAACCTAGTAACTGCCAAGCTCTAAAAGCTATAATGTTTCTATTTAAAATTTTTCATGACTAATTTTGTTTAAGCTAAAATAACCTTATCAGTGGATGGCAGCTCTGATTCTAAAACTGTGCTTGTCATCAGAAGAACTCTACACAAATATTATAAATACATGCATCCCAACACAAACCTAATTAATCATAATCTCTGTGAGATGATTCTCGGGAATCTCTGCATTTGAAAACCCTTATTTATCAGAAATATCCAAGTTTGAAATTCTCCAGTGAAAATTATATTGAAATGGTGTTGACTCTTAGTTTATTATGGATAAAATGTTTGAAGTTACTTATATTTTTAGAATATTAATTATATTTTGTCATTTGTTATACCATCTCTCCAATTATACTGTGATACTTTTAGAGTAAGATATAGCTCACCCAGGCAGAAATCCAATGGCACAATCTCAGCTCACTGCAACCTCTGCCTCCCAGGTTCAAGCAATTCTCCTGCCTCTGCCTCAGCCTCCTGAGTAGCTGGGATTACAGGAATGTGCCACCACGCCTGGCTACTTTTGTATTTTTAGTAGAGACAGTGTTTCACCATGTTATTCAGGTTGGTCTCGATGGTCTTAAACTCCTGACCTTAGGTGATCCACCCCCTTCGGATTCTCAAAGTGCTGGGATTACAGGCATGAGCCACTGCGTCCGGCCTGTACATGCTTTCTAAAAGTTTTGAGAATGCAACTTTACATGTCCTAGGTTCACTGGTAAGGTTTACTCTTAATTGGCAGTGTGGTCTCTGGGTGGAAATTAAGAAACTTCAGTGTGTTTCATTATTCTCTCTGTCCAAATATTCTGAAAAATAATCAAAGTAACTACCTGAAATTATTCAAGTTTGTTGATAAATCTTTATAAGCCAAAGTAGACAGGTTGTGAAGTTTTTTTCTAGTTATGCCACATCCCAGTTATAATAAAGTATTATGCAGTGATTTACAAGGCTGGTTGATCCTTTTCCTGGTTTCACCAGACAAGCATCTTACTATACTCATCTGAAGAATGGCAACAGCTTCCTAAATCATTATCCTTACTCAATTTTGATCTTCTCAAGTCAATGTCCCACACAGCACCAAGGTGATCTACAAAAATTTAAAATTAAAAAAAGCACATAATATAAATCTAAATCATATTATATCACTCACTCTCTTTAAACTCTCCAAATGGTTTCCCATTTGAACTAAAGACAATTACAGCTTCTTAGCACAGCCACTGGAATCCCAAATTATCTGGCCCCTGACTTTCTCTTACACCACTACCTTCTCATTCACTCTGCTCCCACAACAAAGGCCTTCTCTTTTTGGCTCTTAAAATTATCCTGTAGATCCAAAACTATGTAATTCCAAGAAGAAAAGGTAAGGGAAAATATTTATGATATTAGTTTGGCAATTATTTCTTTGATGTGACATCAAAGTTCAGGCAATAAAAGAAAAAGTAGACAAGTGGGACTACATCAAACTTGAAAACTTTTGTTCACCAAAGGATAGAATTATTGTGAAAAAGCAACCAACAGAATGGGAGAAAATATTTGCAATTGTATATTTAACAAGGAGTTAATATCCAGAATATATAAAGAACACATACATCTCCACAACAAAACTCAAATAACTCAATTTTAGAAATGGGTGAAGGACTTGAATAGACATTTCTCCAACGATAATATAAAACGGCTGTATTAGTCCATTTTCACACTGCTGATAAAGACATGCCTGATACTGGGAAGAAAAAGATGTTTAATTGGACTTACAGTTCCACATGGCTGGGGAGGCCTCAGAATCATGGAGAGAGGTGAAGGGCTCTTCTTACATGGTGGCAGCAAGAGAAAATGAGGAAGGAACAAAAGCAGAAACCCCTGATAAACCCATCAGATCTTGTGAGGCTTAGTCACTATCATGAGAATAGCATGAGAAAGACTGGCTCCCATGATTCAATTACCTCCCCCTGGGTCTCTACCACAACATGTGGGAATTCTGGGAGATACAAATCAGTCGAGATTTGGGTGGGGACACAGCCGAACCATATCAATGGCCAACAAGCTTATAAAATGATGTTTAACATCACTAATCATTACAAAAATGCAAACACAAACCACAATGAGATGTCCACTCACACTTACTAGAATGGCCACTTTCAAACACACACACACACACACACACAGAGAGAGAGAGAGAGAGAGAGACAGAGAGAAAATAACAAGTTTTGGCAGAGATTTGGAGAAGTTACAACCCATGTGCACTGTTGATGGGATTGTAAATGGTGCAAGCACTATAGAAAACAGTATGGCAGTCACCCAGAAAATTAAAAATAGAGCTAACATATGATCCAACAATACCACTTCTGAGTATATATCCAGAAGAAATGAAAGCAGAGTGTCTAAGAGATATTTAAATATTCATGTCTACAGCAGCACTATTTATGACCACCAAGAGTTAGAAGCAACGCAAATGCCATCAATGGATAACTGAATAAACAAAATGTGTTATTTATATACAATAGAATACTACGCAGCCTTAAAAAGGAAAGAAATTCTGTCACATGCTACAACATGGATGAAACTTGAGGATATTATGCTAAGTGAAATAAATCAGTCACAAAAGGACAAATTCTGATTTTACTTATATGAAGTATCTAAAGTAGTCAAATTCATAGATACAAAAAGTAGAATGGTAGTTGCCAGGGGCTCAGGGAAAGGGGAATTATACAATGTGTATATAGTTTCAGTGTTGCAAGATGAATAAGCTCTAGAAATCCGTTGCCTAACAGTGTAAATATACTTAATACTATGGAACTGCATGCTTAAAATGCTTAAGATGACAAATTTTATGCTATTTTTGTAACCACAGTGATACAAAAAGACTTAAATTTTTTTCTTTGCCTGGAAAGTCTTGTCCTTGAATCTTCTCATTTCTGACCCCTTCGTGGCATTCACTTTAGCTCATGTTTCCTCTGTCCAAAAGAGATCTCTCTTATAACCAATGTAAAGCAGCCTGCCTAAGTCACCTTCACATATGTTCTCCCTAATTTCTTTTCCTAATGGCACTTATTATCATCTGAATTTATCCTATTCACATTTACAGTATTTTCTGCTCCATCTCTGCCATTATAATGAATTTCTATGTCTTATACATTGCTATATGCTGAATATATAGAACTTTGAATGAATGATAGAGTCTTTTCAACAAATACTTGTGAAATAATAAATGGAATATTTTAAGGATTGAACAATGCATTGATTCTTGCTAACCTCTGAACAAATAAATCATATTCATTTCAGCAAGATGTGAAAGTTGTGTCATGTCACAGAATGTGTTTTGTAAACAAATTGAATTATTTGACTAAGGTGGGCAAAGAAGTGTGATAACACGTTAAGCGGAAAGTGAGTGAGTGATAGGAAAAGGGCTAAATGTGGACATATAAAGGATTCAGTAAAATGGAAAAGCTGAATAAGTAGTTAGAATAAGGTAAAGTCACGATTAGATTGGCTCATTTGTCATGTGTGAAAGGGAACAGAGAACCAAGTGAAATAGTTGGGAACTAATACAGGTATGGAGAGGAAAGAACAAAATACAGAGGCAGAATAGGGAAGTATAAATCTTAGATAATAACCTAGTATGCAAGCAGAAGTGCACTTAAGACACATGTGTATCTGAATTATTTAGATCAGAGGAAACATGCCATCCCTTTCTTCAGCTATGTGACACATTCAAAACCAGGATTTGTTGAGATATTAGAGAATGGTAATGAAAAAAGGTTGAATTCAAGAAATTAATTTCTGTAAATGTCTTTGAAATTAACTTGTAAGTGATGAGGATGAGGACAATGATGATGATAATGATGATTATGATATACATTTAGTTACAGAGACCTTTAAAATTTACCATCTATCCAATGAGGACAATCACTGACAGATAACAAGAGCCATTGTTAGAGAAGTTATTCTTGTTAAAAATTATTCACTGTGTTGAGTGAAAATCTGGGAACTTCTATTTTATCTTTTTAATCATATTATTGCCCACTAAACTAATAAAGAATGCCTGCTTTTTGTGTATAAGAAGTATTCAAATATCTGGTAATGCCAATCTTGACTCATAATGAATAAAGTAATTTATAGGCTAAACCTCTGGTAACTCCACCCATTTCATCTCAGAACACTCAGTATTATGATACTCTGTGATTTTGCTTTTCAAAATTATCTTGAAAATATTTTATGTTAAAATGTATGCAATATTTCAGAAGTAGTTGTATAATTAAGGTATTATATCCCTTAATTCTGAATATTATATTTTATATTGTTAGTTTGGCAAGAAATATCATGAGGAGAGCCCAGAGCTATTTCATTGGAACTTTTTTGTGTCAAGTCTTCTACTTACATGACTAAATTGTTAAAATAAAAGCAAAATTCTTAATTTAATCTCAGAAATTGTCATATTGCTTTTAGTCCAATATGATAGCTGTAATATGCAATTTTATCATCCAATATATTAGGTATTCATTCACTTTTATATTTGTAAATCTCACAACAACTAAGAGTGCTTAACAAAGTATAATAGGTAACTACAAGAAGTGTTCCTCAGTACAGAAATTAGGGGTACAAGAAAGTAGAACAAACACTGCAGGGAACTTTAGATTGCTACAGGAGACAAGAACTATTTGACCCAGAGAACAGCTCCTTGTCCGAGAAAAATAAAACTCACAAACATCGCATTTACTTATTACATTTCCCCTTACTGCAAAGAGAGAGTTTATTCTCGGAATCTGTATTCATTTCCAAGGAGAGAAGAAATCTTTAAAAATAACTGAGGAAACATACCAGAGTTACAAATATTGATCAAGTCAGATATTCATTTATAAATATGTATGTACAGTTAATCTTTCCAAAAATTTGCAGAATATTTCATATAGAGTAAATTTGGAATACACTAATATTCATTTATTTAGCAAATGTTTATTGACTACCCACTCTGTGTGGGCAGTCATTTTTTTAAACACTAGGGATAGAAATGTGAACTAGCTAATAAGGCATTAGCCATCAAGGTGCAAACAAAGAAACAGAATTAATGCAAATGAAAGATAAATTCAGGTACAGTTCACACAAGCTGAAGTATTAAAGAGCATTTTTAACAAAATAATAACAGACTGCTTTAGCATGTTGAAAATGTGATTGATAACATACATGTTAAAGCATGTGAATGATAAAAAAAAGTGTTTAGTAAACAACATCTAAAGGGCTGAATAGTTAAACAGATATCACTAAAAACAAAAATAGAAAACCAAACACTAAGACAAGTGATTCTCACAGAATACCTGATAAAAGATAAAAAGATGAATGCTGTCATTGTGAAGGGTCCTTTTCAGATGTACTTAAACATGGCTTCTGCACATAGGAAAGAATACAAAGAAGTATTTCTGGTTTTAAAAAAATATTTGATTATTACAATCACCAATTCAAAACCTTGATTATTTATAGACAAATTTATAAAAATAATTTTATTTAAAATAATACATTTCTAGAAATGTTTTAGAATTTTATTAATCAAACTCCCCTTTTTCAACTTTAAGCTGTGTCTAAAATATTGTAGGTTTCATTTCTTCTTTAGTGACTTTATTTTGCTGGTTAATACAAGTTGAGTATTACTAATCTATGACACCACGATTGCAAAATTCCAGACTTGACTTCATGTGATAGGTCACAATCAAAACACGGGCACATAACACAGAGATTATTCAGTGTCCCCAAGGGAAAAAGAACTTCCTGCCCCTCTTCAGCTGCGATATTTCATTTCCATACATGCCTAGATTCTCCCACATAAGCACGCTCACAAAGGTTAATAAAATGGCACATGCGCAGCCCTGACACACCAGTGATTGGTTTCCAATGATTGGTTTTCAATGATGCCCTACACGAGCCCAAGATCTACATGCATCACTCACTGTGTTTTTTTGCTTGTTCTCTTCTTTGAGTTTTAAAGATAATGTTGAAAATGTTTAAAAGGCCTGCAGATACCTCTACAGGGAACAATAACAAGAAAAGCAGAAAGCATTTACATTTACCTACAGCGCAGAAAGTCAATCTGTTGGAGAAACTGTTGCTCCAACAGCATGACTATTTTTGCGGTAGACAAACATAGTATAGATAGCGATATGTATTAAATATGTTACAGAAAAGCATGGTGCTGGAATGACCACCATATATGACCCCTCAAAACAGAAGGATAAAC
The DNA here is from genome assembly GCF_009828535.3 of Hylobates moloch. Classification (NCBI taxonomy): domain Eukaryota; kingdom Metazoa; phylum Chordata; class Mammalia; order Primates; family Hylobatidae; genus Hylobates; species Hylobates moloch. Next base: position 61,854,119 of record NW_026652281.1, on the reverse strand, counting down.
TGTTGATATTCTATGCTAGTAGTGATGAATAGAAGTAATGAAAAACAGAAAACTTGCATAAAGATAAAAATAAAGATCTTGATTATGCATTGAAAGAGTGGATCCATCAGGATCACAGTAAACAAATGACACTTAACAGTATTCTGATCATGAAGAAAGCAAAGATCCATCACGGTGAACTGAAAAGTGAAGGGAACTATGAATATCAACAGGCTCATTGCAGAAATTTAAGAAAAGACAGGGGCTTAAATTTTTAAAGATTTATAGTGATAAAGCATCTGCTGATCATGAATCAATGGATACATTTATTGACAAGTATGCTAAGGTTATCACTGATGAAAATTTGACACCAGAACAAGTCTATAATGTTGCTGAAATATCACTGTTTGGGCATTATTACCCCAGAAAGACCCTGACTACATATGATGAGACAGCACCTACAGGAATTGAGGATATCAAGGACAAAATATTTGTGCTGGTATTTGCTAATGCAACAGGCACACATAAGAAGGCACTTGCTGTGATAGACAAGAGCTTGAGTACTCCCTGTTTTCAAGGAGTGAATTTCTTTCTTTTTTTTTCTTATTTTATTTTATTTTATTTTTTTGAGAAGGAGTCTCGCTCTGTTGCCATGCTGGAGTGCAGTGGCACGATCTCAGCTCACTGCAACCTTCGACTCCCACGTTCAAGCTATTATCCTGTCTCAGCCTCCTGAGTAGCTGTGTTTACAGGCATGTGCCACCATGCCCAGCTAATTTTTGTATTTTTAGTAGAGACAGGGTTTCACCATGTTAGCCAGGATGGTCTCAATCTCCTGACCTCATGATCTGCCCTCCTCGGCCTCCCAAAGTACTGGAGTGAATTTCTTACCAGTCCTATATTGATTATGCTAGCAAAAAGTCATGGATAACCAGAGACATCATTTCTGATTGGTATCATAAACATTTTTTACTAGTAGCTCATGCTCATTGCAGGAAAGCTGGATTCAATGACGACTGCAAGATTTTGTTATTGCCTGACAACTGTTCTGCTCATCCTCCAGCTGAAATTCTTATAACAATAATGTTCATATTATATATTTTTCCCAAAATATGACTTCAGTAATTCACTCATGTGGCCAGAGTATCTTTAGATCAATGAAGAGTAAATGTAAAAACACACTTAAATCAGCATGGTAGCAGCGGTGAACAGAGGAGTAGGTGTGGAAGGTTTACAAAAGGTTTTTAGCATCAAATATGCTATATATACTGTTTCAAATACTTGAAACACAGTGACTGAAGACACAGATGTGCATGTATAACATAACCTTATCAGTGATCATGATGAGCAAGATGGTGACTTTGAAGGATTCCATATCTCAAGTAAACAAAAAAGTCTGACCTCCTTACCTATGCCAAATACATACCTTCAGAGTCTTTCAGTAAGCTATAAGAAGGGAATATCATATAATATTTTAACATCAGTAATGAAGCTCTTGTTGTTCATTTATTGATTGATAGTAAAAATAGCTGAAATGGTTCTGAATCAAGGTGATCATGATAATAATGATGATAAATATGACATTATTAACTGCAGACAAGTGCCTATAAAAGACATGGTACAAATGTGTGATGAGCTTATTGAGGGACTAGAGCAGTGTGCAATTTTAACAGAAAAAGGAATCATGTCAGTTTATAAAATCAAAGGGACACTTCAGAGACAAAAATCATTGTTAATGAGGCAAATTACACTGGAGGAAATATTGTAAAAATATATACAGCAAAATGCCTCCTCATTCCAGAGGATCCACTTTATGGTTCCCCAAATGCTTCAGATGCTTTTTCTTACCTGAAAAAAAAATACGATGTATGCCAACCTTTTAATCAAAACACAGCATTATAGGTGGAGACTGAAAGCCAGCTGTCATTTGTTGTTACTACTATTGGAACAGTTGGTACAGGTATTCTGGTGATGCTACTGTGCTGCTTAGTTACCCTGAACCCATAACTTTTTCACTGCATTAATGGTATGTCATATTTTTTCTTGTTAAGTACTTATGTGTGAATAAGAAAATTATTGCTAATCCGTAGTATATAGCTTCATAGGCAGATATTATAATGACTCCAAACAATCACAGACTGTCCACACGGGTCACTGAGGTAGTGAATCATTTGCTTTCTGATTGTTCAATGTATACTTTGTTCCATTTATAAAATTATTTAAAAATATTGCATAACAATACCTACCCTGAAGGTAAGGTTTTTAAATTGTAAAAATACAAAATGAATATATGAAATATAAACAAACTTTGTGTTTACACTTGGATCCCATCACAAAGATATCTCATTATGTATATGTAAATATTTCAAAACATTAAAAATCTAAAATTCAAAACACTCTGATCCCCAGATTTTCAGATGAGGGATACTCAATCTGTATACAAAATCTTGTAAAAATAATTATTTCTTGTAATTCTAACAAGTAAACTTAAATATAGTGATTCTTAAGGTTTTTTTAAATGTCATGTCCTATTAATAAGCTAGTAACATTTTCTTGATATTAAAAGTATAATTGATTGGTATTATACTTTTTATTATTATACTTTAAGTTTTAGGGTACATGTGCACAACGTGCAGGTTTGTTACAAATGCATACATGTGCCATGTTGGTGTGCTGCACCCATTGACTCGTCATTTAACATTAGGTATATCTCCTAATGCTATCTCTTTCCCCTTCCCCCACCCCACAACAGGCCCTGGAGTGTGATGTTCCCCTTCCTGTGTCCAAGTGTTCTCACTGTTCAATTCCCACCTATGAGTGAGAACATGCGGTGTTTGGTTTTTTGTCCTTGCGATAGTTTGCTGAGAATGATGGTTTCCAGCTTCATCCATGTCCCTACAAAGGACATGAACTCATCATTTTTATGGCTGCATAGTATTCCATGGTGTATATGTGCCACATTTTCTTAATCCAGTCTATCATTTTTGGACATTTGGGTTGGTTCCAAGTCTTTGCTATTGTGAATAGCTCTGCAATAAACATACGTGTGCATGTGTCTTTATAGCAGCATGATTTATAATCCTTTGGGTATATACCCAGTAATGGATGGCTGGGTCAAATGGTATTTCTAGTTCTAGATTCCTGAGGAATCACCGCACTGACTTCCACAATGGTTGAACTAGTTTACAGTCCCACCAACAGTGTAAAAGTGTTCCTATTTCTCCACATCCTCTCCAGCACCTGTTGTTTCCTGACTTTTTAATGATGGCCATTCTAACTGGTGTGAGATGGTATCTCATTGTGGTTTTGATTTGCATTTCTCTGATGGCCAGTGATGATGAGCATTTTTTCATGTGTCTGTTGGCTGCATAAATGTTTTCTTTTGAGAAGTGTCTGTTCATATCTTTTGCCCACTTGTTGATGGAGTTGTTTGTTTTTTTCTTGTAAACCTGTTTGAGTTCCTTGTAGATTCTGGATATTAGCCCTTTGTCAGATGAGTAGATTGCAAAATTTTCTCCCATTCTGTAGGTTGCCTGTTCACTCTGATGGCAGTTTCTTTTGCTGTGCAGAAGCTCTTTAGTTTAATGAGATCCCATTTGTCAATTTTGGCTTTTGTTGCCATCGCTTTTGGTGTTTTAGTCATGAAGTCCTTGACCATGCCTATGTCCTGAATGGTATTGCCTAGGTTTTCTTCTAGGGTTTTTATGGTTTTAGGTCTAACGTGTAAGTCTTTAATCCATCTTGAATTAATTTTTGTATAAGGTGTAAGGAAGGGATCCAGTTTCAGCTTTCTACATATGGCTATCCAGTTTCCCAGCACCATAACATTTAATGTATACATGTGCAATATATGAAGTTTAGAAATATTGAAAATGACTCTACCTCAGTGGTAAAACTAAAACTCTTAACAAATTGATATCGCTAATATTGTAACCAACTGCAAAAAGCTGCATTAAGTCAAATGATGGACATCTCTTCTTTTTATTTATTTGCTTGCATTTATTGCCTAATTTTTTAATGATTAATCCAGTTGCTCACCAATGTGTCCTTGAGTGAATATAATCTGCATAAATAATAGTTTATTTATAGAAATAATTAGCTGTATTAGGAACATTTGAGCCTCATTAAGATATTAATTTGCTAAATGATGTGCTAAACTGTAATATTTAAACAAACCTTTTAATAATTGAAATCCCATCTTGATAAGTGATGCTGAATGTGTCATTACTATTAGCTTGGGGTCCTGATACCTAATAAAGATAGTTGCTGTGTATTTCCAACCATCTTCATAAATAACAGTCATTTATCTGGAGACCATATGTATGAATAATTATTGAGTATAAAGTTAATAACTGACATGGAATCAAAAACACTTAAAAGACAATAATCTGTCAATAACCTATGTATAGAAGACATCACTGAATCCACTTACATTTATGTGAGATAAAATCATAACAATTTATTGCTTCTCGGGCTTTTGGCTAAGATCGAGTATAAAATCATAAGAATTGATTTGTTAATACCTACAGCAGAACACCATTATCATCTTGGGAAAAATTCCAGAGGAAGGAACCTCTGAAATGTGATGCAATCTATGACGTCTTTTTAAAAATTGCCTAAAAAAGTTGTTCAACTTACCACTTGCGTTTTCTAGGAAGAAGATTTTGGCTATGTCTACAAAAGTGCAGAAAAAGAAAGAAGATCTGAGTATATTATCAGCATAATTCAAATAAAGGGATATCAAATGTTAAGAAAAATTGTGTCTTCTGTATTGATTTTAATAGAAATTTACTTGATATTCCGCATTCTTACAAAGCTATGAGAAAGTAAACACTGCCGCTTTTCTCCAACATCATTTGACTGTGATGGTCTCCCATTATCTCAACAAACTGACCCTTTATATTACTATCTTAAGCACAATTTTTCATGGAGCAGCCACCTGGAAAGCAGGCTTCCTCCACCTCAAACTGAAGCACCAGAGTGGAAGGAGTATTAATCATTTAGATCACCTTCCCTGATGCTAGAATGTCTCTTATTGTGATCATATACTATCTTTCTTTGAAGGTATACTCTATGGCAAAGAACTATTAACTTCTATTTATTCAACCATTATCTGAACACCAATTGTGATCTTTGAAATTTCTTTACATATAGTGCAAAAACATTTAAGAAACAAATAAAGCTCTTGGAATTTAAATTTTGGATCATTCTTTTAAAACTTTAAATATTTTTAAAGCATTTAATTTCAAAATTAAAATCCAAATAATTTTAGAAAGAAATACCGACAGAAAAAGCTCTCTCTCTCTCTCTCTCACACACAGACACACACACACACACACACACACACGAAAACCACTTCATAATAAAATGCATGCATCCCAAATAAAATTTTAAAGTGCATCAAACGTTTTATAATTTTTATGCCTAACACCATGATGTACTGCATAACTAGGGAGAGTAAAGGGGAAATAATGAGGACAAGTTAAGATAGAAAATGTAAGGCATGAGGGAGAAAGCTGAAGGAAGGGATGAGAAAATGAGCAAATCGAAGGGTAAGGTAAAGGAAACTTCATGAAAAATATCCAAGTTTTGATTTATCAAAAGTATTCTAATAATAACAATACGCAGAAAACTTGGAAGCGATTGAAATTTAATCACGAAAACAAAATTTCTAAGGGGAAAAAACAAATAAAAAGAATTATTTACTATTTGTTAATTTGTTTAGCGTGATAAGCTTTGAAAGGGAAAAAAGGCTGTAAAATATCTTCAAAGGGATACCCTAGTTAAATGAAAAAAAAATTATTATTTAAGTCTAATCATCAGTAAGGAGAGTGTTTTCCCTGGATAATGATATTAAAATGACACATTTGTTTCATTAAAGGTTTAAGAGTTTTTAAATTTTAACACAAAGTCAGTTAATGACTTTGCAAAAAGGGTGAATGACTTTTGCTGAAACATTTGCACACTATGAAATTAAAATGGTGGAATCAGCTTAACATCAAATAATGACAAACTGATCATCAAATTAAATTTATTTTAGTCCTCCTTTCTTGCAACAACTGGTTATTTTTCTGTATCATTATTTAATAAGGTTCTAATTAAAATGTAAATTTCATTTAAATTTTTTAAAATGGACTTATCATTCCAAACTGGACAATACAAAGTTATATAGTATCACGATTTAAAGAATCAAAAAATAAATATGCCAAGACTTTATTCAATTAATTCCCCAAAGAAAAATTATTCTAAATTTATACAATCTCTTATTTTTTGTTAAAGTTAAAATTATGTATTTTCTAACTAATTTTGTTTTGAAACAGTAAACAGCATTGTGTTTCTCCTTATTAAACCGACAGCAAAAACTAAAATTAAACATATTTATAATAGCATTCAAAAAAGTTACATTAACAATTGAATAGATTAAGAAATAAAGTGCTCTGTAAAATGTCAAATTTTAACCAGGCAAGAAGGAAAACAATCATCCTAGCTAGTAGAATCATTCTAATTTTGCATTGTTTTTTGCATAATTAGATGCCTGGGTATTCATTACTCTTTACGTGAAGCATTCTCCAGTGTCCCTTGTTAGAGGAGATAAGCCATATTGAAGGATTTTCTAGACATACACTGGAGTATCCTTTTCTTCTGAAAGAGGAATGTTTTAAAACCATTCCATGTGGTGGCCATATTGGGGACTCATCATTATTATACATATATAAATATAAATGTAGCCATAAAGATATAAAATAACAATCTCCCAAATTATGAGAAAGGAACGTATATCTTCAGTGATTGACTAAACCATGAAATAGTGGGAATGCTATGAAAATGTTGCATGCTCAAAGACAAATCTTCCCAGCTATTGTAATTTCTAAATTCACCATTTCTTTGGTTAATAGTTGTCATATATCAAGCAGTAAACTCGCAAAATATAAGTAGGTTGTATGGCATCTATGTACAATTATATGCTCCTGCATTAAGAAATTAATATGGTTCTCTGATAAAACTTGTGCTTCCTACTTATTTTAAACTTTAAATGAATGCCACAAGAACATTAAACTGTTTGCCATTATATATTTTGATTGCTTTTTCCAATTCTCAAGAAAATTTTAAAAATGTAAATTTAAAATATATTTTTTAATGATGGCCATTCTAACTGGTGTGAGATGGTATCTCACTGTGGTTTTGATTTGCCAAACACCGCATGTTCTCACTCATAGGTGGGAATTGAACAATGAGAACTCATGGACACAGGAAGGGGAACATCACATTCCGGGTACTGTTGTGGGGTGGGGGGTGGGGGGGGCGGGGACAGCATTAGGAGATATACCTAATGCTAAATGACAAGCTAATGGGTGCAGGAAATCAACATGGCACATGGATACATATGTAACAAACCTGCACATTGTGCACATGTACCCTAAAACCTAAAGTATAATAAAAAAAAAAATATATATATATATATATATATATTTTTAATTCCAGAATTTCCAGTGATTCCTCTCTTAACCAAGCTTAGCTCTCTTTAAGGATATTCACTTGACTAAACATAATCCATATTCAAGATCTCTCAATGTGGACTAACAATGGAAATGGTAATTTCTTATTAAAGCTATTTCCAATTATAGAGAGAAAATTGTACAAATGAGATTAATTATACAAATAGTTCAGATACATCCATTAAGTTCCTGTAGTTACGTCTAATGTTACTGTGCTTTGGTGTTTTGTTTCGTGTATCCATTGTGCTAGTATAATCCAAATCAAGTTGATATTTGTCTTACTCCATTGGGGCTGCTATAACAAAATGCCATACACTGGGTAGCTTATAGCAACATAAATTTATTTCTTATAGTTCTGGAAATTGAGAAGTCCAAGACTAAGTTCCTGGCAGATTCCATGTCTGGTAAGGACCTGTTTTCTGGTTTATAAATGGTGGCTTTTTGCCATGTTCTCACATGGTAGAAGGGGCTAGGGCATTAACCCTAATCATGAGGGATTCACCATCATAGTCTATCACCCCCAAAGCCATCACTCCTAATACTATCACCTTGGGGGTTAGAATTTCAACATACGAATTTGAGGGGGACACAAACATTCAAACCATAGCTATATTATAATACATGATTCAATATTTCTCAGTCTCCCTATCTAGAAACTGAGATTAGAAGTTCAATGTAATACATTTCTACCATTATACTGCTGCTTTACTCCCTCATCTTTACTTGAATTTACTCTACAAACTCCTTTACTACTATTTTGCCACTTCTCTTTGGCTATAAAAGTTCCAGTCGGAAATATTCTCTCTCATCTTTTAATGACAACAGTCCGTTAGACTTGTTAGTAACTTTACTCTAACAGATCACCTATCAGCTGCAGGGGTTTGACTCATGAATGGTTAGTGCCATAGAGATTAGCAATAAAGGTAGAAAACGAAATAAAGGTGACAATGAATACAGGTTGATAAGCCCCGATCTCCAGTGATTTGTAATTTATTGGCTAGGACCCAGAATTTAAAATATCCGATAGAGAGAAGTGCCAGTTCAGAATGTCAGCAGTCAAATAAATGTGGTCTCTTCAACTGACACGATTTAAAACAAAAATGTGTAATGTAATATACTTTCACATATTATACAAAAATTTAATGGTATAATGCAATAAAACATTTGTTTTATTTGTACAAACAATCCATGATTATTATTAGTTTCATCCTCCTTACCTACTGCCACCATTTACTCAGTTTCAGTTAATATAAGGTGATATTTTCTAAAAGACAAAATTCTGAATTGAAATGCAAGATGATTACTTATTAGAGACTTAAAGAACTGTCAGACTATCCGTAAACAATTTTGTCATTTTGTTTTTAAAAAGTTATTAATTGTTGAGCTCTGCCTTCAATTATATTGTCAAATACATAGGCAGTGAGTAGAAGTCATACAAAAATAAATCAAAATCTGGTTTTCTCCTTGCTTTAATGAAGAGCAGTGACAGTTACATAATCCTAATCTATGAAGAATTTATCTACATAAGCCAAATATGAACCATACATAGGTACAGAGAGAGAGATGACAAGAGAGAGTCAATTTTTATAATGATATAGCACTAGTAAGCTTGAAGAATTTACTTATTTCACCAAGGAAAACTTGTGAGGTTTTTTCCTCCAAAATTAACAAATAGAAACACTGATAGGGAGAAATATAGCATTTATGTTGCCATATATCTTGGGGAACACTGCAGTTTTAGTAACTAGATGCTGTCTTCAGTTTATCATCTTCAAAGCATATTAACTTTCCTTAAATAGGATTTTCTATAAAGAATTCTACTTTAAATGTACGGTTAGCTTGGTTTATTCTATATAGCTTAGAGTTTTCCAAGCAATGCTTGAATATAAATTCAGTCAAATTCCTAATAGAATGTAAGAATGCACAAATGAAATACAATTCAAATGATATGACTCAAATATTGGGGCCCAAGATTAACATAATTTTTACTATATAGTTGCATCTATATCCCTGATAAAGTATATATAAACATATTTGATCTGGCTGGGTGCAGTGGCTCACGCCTGTAATCTCAGCACTTTGGGAGACCAAGGTAGGTGGATCAGGAGGTCAGGAAATCCAGACCATCCTGCCTAACACGGTGAAACCCTGTCTCTATTAAAAATACAAAAAATTAGTCAGGCGTGGTGGCACACGCCTGTAGTCCCAGCTACTCGGGCAGCTGAGGCAGTAGAATCGCTTGAACCCGGGACGCGGAGGTTGCAGTGAGCAGAGATCGCATCACTGCACTCCGGCCTGAGCGACAGAGTGAGACTCCGTCTCAAAAAAAAAAAAATCTGTATTTCAAATACCTGATTATTTGAAGATAAAATGTTAGGAAAATATTAGGAAAAATTCATTCAGGTTTTCCAGAATGAACTCTAATATCAAAAAGTGCCAACAGATGTTAGAAATTACTGTTATCTTTATAAGCAGAATACAAAATATAAGCATTACATGTAGTTCTGTGAATTTAAAGCAAAATATACAGCATATAGATTGATTCCATACCTAGGATACAATTTCAATAGAAACATTTCTAACATTTTCCCTAATAACTTGGACAGAGTGTTTGACTTGTTTCGTTGTTTTCGTTTTCAGTAATGAATGAATGAAAAGAAAAGCACATGAAAATATGCTGAAAAATATTCATAGCAAATTATAATAATCTAATTAGACAGAAATTTTATGATATCATGGTCTATGTGTGTTATTCCTCTATGTTTCTGCAGCTAGTACAGTGCTTTGAACATAAAAAATAATTTAATGTATATTTATGAAGTGAATGAACAATTATGTTTTAGTATCTACTGTATATTCTATACTGTAATAAATGACATGAAGGCTACAGAAACATGTGGCTTTCAGAGTGTCCAAATCCTTCTAAAAGTTGTGAAATGAAGCAAATGTGGGGTGGGGGAGGTGCTTTTAAGTCCATATTTCTAAATCCACAGAACCAAAGTAATCTGCTTTTTTAAAATGTTGAGAATTTTATGTCATAAAGGGACAAATTGAATATCAGACCTGAAAAAGGAAAAGATAGAACTTGACAGTAACCTAACCAAATGGAAAGAAATATCTAGGGGCTTTAATCGTAAGGTAGCTGGGACAGGATTTTGTGAATCATGGCAAACCAGTCTCAGAAGGAAGTGTTGACAGTACCCATTCTCTCAGCTTTCTAGAGGGAGGTGGCTCTTCTAAGAAATCTCAGATATCCTGACCTGATTTTTAAGATCAGTTTTCAGGTGAAGAAACATATAGATTATAAACATGGAGGATTTGGTGTCCCATTGGTAAGACCATTCATACAGTAAGATGCATGAATCAGGCTATTTTAGCATTTTGTCTTTTTAAATATCTTATTTTTCTCTCGGTTTTCTAATATTATGTTCAAAATCCCCTGATTATTACATAGCTCCTCACATAGATTTTCTATAGGAGAATAATATATTTGTGATCATTTATGTAGACCCAGAGTATGCTTGTTATTTAGTAGTAATTTCTCACTGGAAATTAATTAGTAATTTGATGATTATTTTATTTCCTCATGGAAAGAAAATGAGCTAACAAGAAGATAGGGCTATTACCTATCTTCTATGAAAGTCTATGAAAGATACATATGTCATTATTAACTTTACAAAGCAATTTCATAACCTAGGGCATTACTAGTTTACCTCTAAGAAATAGATTTGGTTGATATGTACTGAGAAATCAAGGATCTGAACCTGTAATGTAGAGAGACTGCCCTTGGACCCTGGAAAATGCACCAGATACTAAATGCCACTCACTAGACTATTGAGAAATAGATTTTCCCAGGGGTACTTGGCATTACTGCATAATGTTCCTTTTAAACAACAACTAAGAAATCTGGAACTGAAGCCAAATTATGGTGAAAACAAGAATCAAAATTATTTGCCATTAGTAGCCTGTACTATCACTGTTGCTTCTTGTTGTTTTGTAACATTGGCTTCTTACATAAAGAATTCATCAGCAGCAACTTTTAAATCTGAGGATCTAATGAAGTAAGAAAAGACAATGGCCTATAAAGAGCAAATGGCACCTGGGGGTAATAGAGGGTGCTGCCTCCCTCTCTCCTCTACATGCTGCCACTGCACTAGAATTGGCAGAGGCTAGACATGTTATAACATCTGCATAGACTGGTACACAGTAATATTTATCTTCTTCTGCCTCACTTAATCATGCCTTTTCAAACAAGTGTTACTTTTACTTTTCCTTTCAGAAAAATCCCCATTATGTTATTTTTAAATGTGTATTCTACAATTGGCATTAAAATCAGACAGACTGGATGGATGTGGTCGCTTATGCCTGTAATCTCATCACTTTGGGAGGCTGAGGCGGGTGGATCACTGGAGTCCAGGAGTTTGAGACCAGCCTGGCCAACATAGCAAGACCACATGTCTACAAAAAATACAAAAATTAGCCGAGTGTGTTGGTGCGTGCCTGTAGTTCCAGCTACTCAGGAGGCTGAGGCACAAGAATTGCTTGAGCCCAGGAGGCAGAAACTGCAGTGAGCTGAGACTGGGCCACTGCCTTCCAGTCTGGACAATAGAGTGAGACCTTGTCTCAAAAAACGTAAAAAAAAAAAAAAAAAAAAAAAAAAAAATTAGGCAGACGTTAATTCCAATATCATTTTTGCCATAATTTAGTGTGTAACCAGAGGAAAGCTGAGGATCCTAATAGCCTTCACTCTACTGAATGAAAACAGTATCTGCTATGCCAGTGAGGGATCATCAGGATTTTTTGAAGGTCCTCCTAGTGATTGGCTAGGTTCTTTCTGTGGTTACTACTACATATGGAACAGGAACATCTTTCTATATAGAGATATTTAGTCAAATTCAAAAGTATAAATTATAATAGAACTTTTGAGTGGAAAAATTGTTTAAAATTATGAATTATAACCTTTAAAGTTGAGGAAATACTTTCCCTACTCTGGACAATTTCTAGTTTGAAGCAGTTTCTTTTTTATTTTTAAATAATATAAGTCCTCTTATATCCATGTGTTTAATAAGGTATTTGGGTTTCTGTGCTACATAGTGACCAGAATATTTTCTAAGCACGGTTAGAGAAGTTATTGTTTTTCCTTTTTGTTTTGTTTTTTACAATATTTTTAAATAAGCAGTTTGCAAATTTGCCTCTAGATTCTTCACATCTATAAAACTTAATGAGTCTCTCATAAATTACAGACCTCATGACTCACAAAAGGTATAATTAATAATTTTACTTGTTGAGTGGAACATGTGAACATAACTTTTCAATTTAAAAATAATTCTATAAAATATAGCCCTGGGGTTTAAATTCACCACTTATTTTTCATGAATTACTTTAGTAAAACACTCTTTTCCTAGAGTTGATTTCAAAATATTATTCGTCCACTCTATGCTAGGACCATATTGATGTACTAGCAGATGGAAATGGTATTGGGAAAGTTGTCAGTGAAATAAATGACTAAAGACAGCGCTTAAAAGTATGACATATACAAATTGAAGGCTAGATTGATGTTCTTTTTAGTCCATAAATCAATTCAATATAATCTCTTGTCTAAGAAAATAGTTCATTTGACTAAATTTGCAGTGATATTTTTAACCCAACTTTTCTCGAAGACACAGCATATGTGGCCTAAAGAATTGCCAGCACATAAAAAAGTCTCCAACATAAAACGACAGTCAGAGGGGAAGGTCAGTTAGAATGGAATGAAGAGTGTCTGTCCACTTGAAATGGCAGTCTTTTATTGCTATCTGCTGCAGATAGGCTTAAAGATTTTACAAGATCAGATTCCTGAAAGTGATCAATCTCTAAGAAGTAGAGCCATTAAAGGGCGTTAAGATAGCAAAATCAAAGCAAACACAAGTACATTTCTTACTTCTTAGTACCTTGAACCCTGGATGGGACTGCATCAAAAAAGCAGGTCTTAGAAAACAGATCCACAGTGAAGTAGCTCAGGGTTAAATTCTGAACCTTGTCCTGACATATTTGGTAAAGATAATAAAATCATAATAATTAGTATCAGTAGCTAACATCTTCAGCTGCTAATATTGTTTGGCTGTGTCCCCACCAAAATCTCAACTTGAATTGTATCTCCCAGAATTCCCACGTGTTGTGGGAGGGGCCCAGGGGCAGGTAATTGAATCATGGAGGCTGTTTTTCCTTTGCTTTTCTCATGATAGTGAATAAGTATCATGAGATATGATAGGTTTATCATGGGTTTCCGCTTTTCTTTTTCCTCATTTTCTTTTGCCATGGCCATGTAAGAAGTGCATTTTGCCTCCCACCATGATTCTGAGTCCTCCCTAGCCATGTGGAACTGTAAGTCCAATTAAACCTCTTTTTCTTCCCAGTCTCAGGTATATCTTTATCAGCAGCATGAAAATGGGCTAATACAGTAAATTGGTACCAGTAGAGTGGGGCATTGCTGAAAAGATATCCAAAAATGCGGAAGCAACTTTGGAACTGGGTAACAGGCAGAGATTGGAACAGTTTGAAGGGCTGAGAAGAAGACAGCAAAATGTGGGAAAGTTTGGAACTTCCTAGAGGTTTGTTGAATAGCTTTGCCCAAAATGCTGATAGTGATATGGACAATAAGATGTAGGCTGAGGTGGTCTCAGATGGAGATGAGGAACTTGCTGGGAACTGGAGCAAAGGTGACTCTTGTTATATTTTAGCAGAGACTGGTGGCATTTTGCCCTGTCTTAGAGATTTGTGGAACATTAAACTTCAGAGAGATGATTTAGGGTATCTGACAGAAGAAAGTTCTAAGCAGCAAAGCATTCAAGCGATGATTTGGTTGCTGTTAAAGGTATTCAGTGTTATAAAGGAAGCAGAGCATAAATGTTTGGAAAATTTGCAGTCTGACTATGCAATAGAAAAGAAAAACCCATTTTCTGGGAAGAAATTCAAACCAGCTGCAGAAATTTGTGTAAGTAGCAATGAGCCTAATGTTAATCCCCAAGACCATAGGGAAAATCTCTCCAGGCCATGTCAGAGACCTTCACTGCAGCATCTCCCATCACAGGCCTGGAGGCCTAGGAGGAAAAAGTGTTTTTGTGAGCCAGGCCCAGGGTCCCCATGCTGTGTGCAGCCTAGGGACTTGGTGCCCTGTGTCCTAACTGCAGCAGCCATGGCTGAAAGGGGCCAACATACAGCTTGGGCTGTGGCTTCAGAGGGTGGAAGCCCTAAGCCTTGGTAGCCTCCAGCTGATGTTGAGTCTGCAGGTGCACAGAAGTTGAGAATTGAAGTTTGGGAACCTCCGCCTAGATTTCAGGAGATGTATGGAAATGCCTGGGTGACTGGGCAAAAGTCTGCTGCATGAGTGGGGTCTTCATGGAGAACCTCTGCTAAGGCAGTGTGGAATGGAAATGTGGCATCAGAGCTCCCATGGAGAGTCCCTACTGGGGCAATGCCTAGTGGATCTGTGAGAAGAGGGCCATCCTCCTCCAGACCCCAGAATGAAGAATCCACTATCAGCTTACACCATGTGCCTGGAAAAGCTGCAGACTCCTCCAGCCTGTGAAATCAGCTGGGAGGGAGGCTATTCCCTGCAAAGCCACAGAGGTAGAGCTGTCCAAGGCCATGGAAACCCACCTCTTGCATCAGACTGACCTGGATGTGAGACCTGGAGTCAAAGGAGATCATTTTGGAACTTTAAAATATGACTGCTCTGCTGGATTTTGGACTTGAATGGGCCCTGTAACCCTTTCGTTTTGGTCAATTTCTTCCATTTGGGATGGCTGTATTTACCCAATAACTGTACCCCCATTTTATCTAGGAAGCAACTAGTTTGCTTTTGATTTTACAGGCTCATAGGCAGAAGGGACTTGTCTTGTCTCAGATGAGACTTTGGACTGTGGACTTTTGGGTTAATGCTGAAATGAGTTAAGACTTTGGGGGACTGTTGGGAAGGTATGATTGGTTTTGAAACGTGAGAATATGAAATTTGATGGGGCTTGGGGCAGACTGATATGATTTGGCAGTGTCCCCACCCAAGTCTCAACTTGAATTGTATCTCCAAGAATTCCCACAGTTGTGGGAGGGACCCTGGGGGAGGTAATTGAATCATGGGGACCAGTCTTTCCAGTGGTATTCTTATGACAGTGAATAAGTCTTATGAAACCTGATGGGTTTATCAGGGGTTTCTGCTTTTGCTTCTTCCTCATTTTCCCTTGCAGCTGCCATGTAATAAGTGCCTTTCACCTCCTGCCAAGATTCTGAGGCCTCTCCAGCCATGTGGAACTGTTAAGTCCAATAAACCTCTTTTTCTTGTCACTCTCAGGTATTTCTTTATCAGCAGCATAAAAACAGACTAATATAGATACATTAAAAATATCTCAAGGCTTTCTTTATGGACACAAAAGTTATGCTATTGATATAAAAAACAATAATTGAGAATGCAACTTTCTTGGTTCCTTTTACTTCTTGGTTCTCACTGCTGTTCCTGACAGCAAATTTGAAGATAACATGATGTAATGGCAATTCTATAAAACTGAGATTTCCCAAGTGGTTTTACCAAAAACCTGCCCAGAAGAAGTTTTAGAAAAAAAAGTCTTGAATAAATTTCTCCACAACTTATTGCAAAGAAAATCCTTAAGATTTACAACATTAATATATTAAGTCTCAGAGTGTCTTATTTTGTTTTTTTAATTTTTCAAATGTTTTATTTTAGAACCATAATTTTCATGAACACATATTAGCCTACATTGGCATTATGATTTCTAGAAATGTCAAAGCTACAGCAATGAACATCCAATAGAATGATGCCCCAAAGCCAAGGGAAGAGAACATTCAGGCTTACTTCTTGAGACCCTCAACTTCAATCCCTCTCTCACCCACAAAATAATATATAGCAATACAATATACTGAATCTGAGGAATTAGGTTATATATGAGAAACTGAAATGTACTAATCTAAACTAAATGTAAGCTAATCTAAATCAGTAAAAAACATTACTCAGAGAAAATTAAAGTTTTTTAAAAATGTAAAATACATGTTCAGTGTATGTTTTATCACTAGATATGATGAAGGAATAATTGAAATTGTAGTATCTCAAATTTTATGTACAATATCAATAGAACATACTGAGAAAATTATCTGTGTTATAAAGGTTAATCCTGCTATTTGGACTATTTGCCAAGACACCACTTCTGATTTTATATTCAGGGACGGAAACAGACAACAGGCATTTTATTTAATTATTTCCATTGTACTGTGCACTGGAGGAAAAATCAAATGCATTAGCTTTGTAATATCTCACAAGGACAAGGCAAGGCAAGAAACACCTGTTTTTATATGCATATTTCATGGTTGCTGAAAGTTGAAATTTACTTTTTGAAATATGTACAAAGATAGGAGTAGGAAATGCATTTTTAAATGGGACAGTCAGCATTCAATGTCTTAAAACCATTACAGCCTAGAGGTTTAATATTGCTCACAAAATCAGTCCAGATAAGAAGTATCAGTTTTATTTGTATATAAAGAAGAGGTATTTAAATAATGCTAGTAAACCAAGATGAATCACAAACATTTTTCTATAACATTTTAAGTAGTAAAGAGTAGTGAAGAGTACACAGAACTACAAATTCATTGTATTTCAGGGACCATTTTTTGTCTAAAGAAACCATGAAGGGACTATCAAGATTACACTTGTTGATACTACCAAAGTGGAATTTAGTAGAAAACAAGAAAATGTCATAGTATATTTCTGCTAGGCTTATTAAAGATTGAAACAATCTCGTCTATACTATATTTCTATTCTTTTTATTTTGTATAAAGATTTTATTTTAAGAATTGTTTCAAGAGATGACCATCAATAATCAATGAGCAATAGCTCTATGTAAGGTATTAACCAGGACCTGGATTTTCAGCATTTCTGTCAAAGGCTTGAACTTAAAAATAAAATAAAAGATATTTTATCTATTTAATTGGTTCCCCATGTAAAGATCAACAATCTCTAGGAAAAAATAATAAAGTTAAGTAGTTAATTTAAAAATAAATAATTAAAAAACCTAGAATACAAAAAATAACTTAATGGGCCAAGCATGGTGGCTTATACCTGTAATCCCAGTACTTTGGGAGGGCAAGGTGGGAAGATTGCTTGAGCCCAGGAGTTCAACACCAGCCTGGACAATGTGTTGAAACCCCATCTCAACTAAAAATACAAAAAAAAAAAAAAAAAAATTACCTAAGCAGAGTCATATGCGCCTGTAGTCCCAGCTACTAGGGAGGCTGAGGTGGGAGAATCACCTGAGTCCAGGAAGTCAAGGCTACAGTGAGCTGTGGTGGCACCACTGCGCTCTAGCTTGAATGACAGAGTGAGACCGTTTCTCAAAAAAACCCAAACAAACATATGAACGGAATAAATTAATACACTATTAACTTACAGCTTTGCCAAATGTGATAGTCTCAAAGCCCAGATAAATGGTATTAATAAGTTATAAAGATAAACATTCCATGATCGTCTAGTTGCAGGTAATAGCTATTAGTATCATACAGCATAGATGAAATAGTATATTTTTATTTTAGTAACAATATCTAACAGATATTAGAAAAAGTTTAATTAATTACATCATAAACTTCTCATATAAATAAAAAAAGATTATCTTTTGTGAGAGCTTCATCACAAAGGTAAGTGAATGAGGTCAGAGCTATTAGCTCTTTGCAGAATAAATAATAATAAGAGTAGTTTAATACATAAGTCCAGTTGATATTGAATATTATCAGTCTTTTGGGATTTTATGAATGGATAGTAAATTTTCACTTTACTTGTTACCTAATTCTCTAAGAAATCTCATGTAAAGAATCAATGTTGATGTAATTATGTTAGTTCTCAGTATTAATAATATATTCTTATTCAAATGATTAAACGTTAGTGTATAGTTAGTGACCTTTATATTGCACAGGATTGGTTTAAGAAAAATCAATATTGTGAAAGTTTTATGTATCTGACTTCAAACTAGCATCCCTTTGCCCACTTAGATAATACGATATTTTCATAATATCATTTTGCAGATAAAATCTGACTTGCTAAGAATAATTGCATCAATTAGTCCCCTTTTCACCTTTCTGGAAGGGCCATTGCTTCACCTGCTCTTTCAATTATCTGATAGCTCCTTGTAATTCATGAAAAGCAATTGAAGCTGATCAATGCCAGAACTAATCATATACAAGACCATGAATAGAGAAGATTGTTAAAGAGGAAAAATCTATTGAATCATTTTAGAAAATATGAAAATGACTCAATTACATACCTAATTTTATTCCCATGTCTGTTTCATTCAAGTAGTTCAATAGATGCATGGAGTACTGCAGATTTTGAGGGTTTCTTTGTTTTACTTTCTTTTTTTTTTTTTTTTTTTTTTTCTGAGACAGAGTCTCACTCTGCTTCCCAGGCTGGAGTGCAGTGGCACCATCTCGGCTCACTGCATCCTCCGCCTCCCAGGTTCAAGCGATTCTCCTGCCTCAGCCTCATGAGTAGCTGGGATTACAAGCGCATGACACCATGTCCAGTTAATTTTTTTTGTTTGCTTTTTTAGTAGAGATGGGGTTTCACCATGTTGGTCAGGATGGTCTCGAACTCCTGACCATGTGATCCACCCGCCTCAGTCTCCCAAAGTGCTGGGATTACTGGTGTGAGCCACCGCGCCCGGCCAGGTTTCTTTAAATGACCATCATCCACTCATCTACTTATATATCTTTTCAAACTTGTACTTTTCATTCAAGAAAGATGATGTGCTAACATTGATGCTTCATAACTAGACGATTAAGATTTCAATATTTTAAAATTGAGACATTCTCTGATATTCTTTTCATTTCAGTTATTCAGTGTAATAGACATGTTTCCAGAGAATGAAGGTTGATGAAGTATTCATAATTTTCAGAACTTTTCAAATTCTATCTATGCTTTGTACATTCCCTTAACAGTTGAAGAAGTGTTAAGCAATTAGCTAACACTTCTTGAATTTTGAAAAAACATCCAATGTCCATGCTCATGTCAGTGTATCATAAATACCAACAATTAGCAGAATCATGGATTTTTTGCCAATATCTTATAATTACAGTTGTTCTACATCAAATTATCTGCTTAGTTAATATATTCAGATTATTCTTTAAATATAGAAGAATTTCATTTTTATATTGTTAGTCTATGAATTTATCTTCATACCTCCATATCCCTCTGAATAATCACAATTAAAAACTTTTGCTATAAAATGATAGCATTAAGAAAATGAAGTGACCAGTCACAGACTAGAAACAGATGCAAAACTTACTGATAAAAGTCTTATACCCAGAATATATGATAATGTGATTTGAATATTTGTCCCTTCCAAATCTCATCTTGAAATGTGATCCTCGATGTTGGAGGTGGGGCCTGGTAGAAGGTATTTCATTCATGGTGTCAGATACCTCATGAATTGATTACTGCCCTCTTCATGGTAATGAGTAATTACTCACTGAGTTCACACAATATCTGGTCGTTTAAAATGTCTGGCTCCTCCTCCTCCTCCTTCCTCTCCTTCCTCCTCCTCCTCCTCCTTCTTCTGCTTCTGCTTCTTCTTCTGCTTCTTCTTCTTCTTCTCCTCTCCTTCCCCTTCTCCTTCTCCTTCTCCCTCTCCTCCTCCTCCTCCTCCTCCTCCTTATTCTTCTTCTTCTCTCCTTCCCCTTCTCCTTCTCCCTCTCCTCCTCCTCCTTCTTCTTCTTCTTCCTCTTCTTCTTCCTCGTCCTCTTCTTCTTCTTCCTTCCTCCCCCTCCTCCTCCCCCTCCTCCTTCTTCTTTCTCTCTCTCTCTCTCCATGTGATATGCCTATTCTTGCTTCACTTTATACCATGAGTAAAAGCTCCCTGAGTCCTCAACAGAAGCAGAGCAGATGCTGCTGCCATGCTTCCTATACAGCCTGCAGAACTGTAAGCCAATTAAACCACTTCCTTATACATTACCCAGCCTTAGATATTTCTTTATAGTGTCTAGTAATACAAAAATGGCCTCACACAGAAAATTGGTATTGAGGAGTGTGGCGTTGCTATAAAGATATCTGAAAATGTAGAAGCAGCTTTAGAACTGAGTAATGGGCAGAGATTGGATGAGCTTCTCATGCTATATTACTGATGTTAATTTCTGCAACAAAATAATGCTAAATGCAATGACATGAACACACCTCAAAAACATAATGCTAAGTGAAAGAAATTAAATTCAAAAGACTGCATATTATATGATTATAAATCTATTACATTTATTGAATAGGCAAAACCATACAGAAAGCAGGTCAGTAGTTCACTGGGACCAAGAATGTGGGCAGGATAGGCTGAAGATGAGCATGAGGGGCATTGTTTGCATAAAAGAAATGCTTGTGGTTGCTCATACCTATAATCCCAGCTACTTCTCAGGCTGACAGGGAGAATCACTTGAGGCTAGGAATTTGAGACCAGCCTGGGCAACATAGTAAGACTCTGTAGCTAAAAAAAAAAAATGCATTAAAATTGGATTACAGTGTTGATCGTGCAACTGTATAAATTTACTAAACTGTATAAGTTTAATAAAATATAAAATGGGTAAATTTTGTAGCACATAAATTATACCTGATTAAAACTTATTTCTTTTAGGCCGGGCGCGGTGGCTCACGCTTGTAATCCCAGCACTCTGGGAGGCCGAGGCGGGCGGATCACGAGGTCAGGAGATTGAGACCACAGTGAAACCCCGTCTCTATTAAAAATACAAAAAATTAGCCGGGCGTGGTGGCGGGCGCCTGTAGTCCTAGCTACGCAGAGAGGCTGAGGCAGGAGAATGGCATGAACCCGGGAGGCGGAGCTTGCATTGAGCCGAGATTGCGCCACTGCACTCCAGCCTGGGCAACAGAGCAAGACTCCGTCTCAAAAAAAAAAAAAAAAAAAAAAAAAAAAAACTTATTTCTTTTAAAGTCCTATTGAAATAACAACTATTAATATAATTAAACACAACACTTTTCTGAAAAAATTTAAGATTGAAGAGAATTCTGATCTAAATTTCAATATTTTAGTTAGAAAAGCAAATGAGAGCCAGTGTGTGTAATGATTAAATACATAAATTCTATAGCCTGCTTGCCCGATTTCAGACAAAGGTTGATCATCCTTAAACCAAAAATCCAAAATCATAAATGCTTTAAAATCTGAAACTTTTTGTGTGCCAGCATGATGCCACAAGTGGAAAATTCCAACACCTGACCTCATATAAGATGTCACAGTTAAAATGCAGTCAAATTCATTCCAAGTATATTTTCTAACCACATAGAATGAAACTAGAAATCAGTAACAGGAAGAAAATGGGAAAATACACAAATCCATGGAAACTAAAAAACACTCTCTTGAAGAACCACTGAATCAATGTGGAAATCAAAAAAGAATTTACAGCATCTTAAGAGAAACAAAAATAAAAGCAGCAACCCAAATCTATGGAAAGCAGCAAAAGCAGTAATCAGAGAGAAGTTTATAGCAATAAGTGGCTATATTTAAAAGAGAGATTCCAATTAAGCAACCTAAACTTGATTTAACTTTAAGGAACTAGAAAAAGAACAAACTAAGTTCGAAGTGAATAGAAGAGATAATGACCATCAAAGCAAAAATAAATCAAATAGAGAAAAAGTTTGAAAAAAAACCTGAGTGTGTTTTTTTAAGAGAAACAAAATAAACAAATATTTACCCAGATTAAATTTTAAAACAAGAAAGATAACACTCAAATAAATAAAATGAAAAAGAAAAGAAAAGGTATTACAGGGGACATCTCAGAAATAAAAAGTAATAAGGGACTATTATGAACAATTATATGCCAAAAAGTTTGATAACACAGAATAAATGGATAAAATTCTAAAATCATACAAACTATCAAAGCTGAGTCAGGGAGAAATAGAAAGCCTGAATAGAAAAATAACAAATTAGGAGGTTGAATAAGCATTCAAAATACCTGAAAACAACAAAAAGCCTGGGACCTAACGGCCTCACAGCAAACATTCAAAAAATGAATATCAAGTCTCCTTAACTCTTCTAAAAAGTAAAATAAGAGGTAATACTTACAAACACATTTTATGAGGCCAACATCACCCTGATATCAAAGTCAGTCAAGATACCAGAAGAAAAGAAACTACAGGCTAATATTTGTGAGAAATATGGTTGCAAATATTTCATGTAAAATTGGTAACATTCAAAGGATTATACATCATGATCAAGTAAGATGCAAGGATGCAAATCAATCAACATGATGCAACACATTAATGAAATGAAAGAAAAGCCACATGGTCACCTTAATTGATGCAGGAAAGTATTGGACAAATTTCAACACCCATTTGTGATTTAAAGTATCAACAAAATAAGTATAAAAGAATCTTACTTCAACACAAAGGCTACATATGAAAAGCCCATAGTTAACATTATAATCAATGGGAGAGAACTGAAAGCTTTCCCTGGAAGGTTGGTACAATGCAAGGATGCCCACTCTCACCACTTCCTTTCAACATAGTATTAGAAATCCTAGCCCAAACAATTATGAAAGCAAAAGAAATAAAAAGCATTCAAATCAGAAAGATGTAAAAATGTCTCTGTTTGATGATAACATGATCATATATAAAGAAAACCATAAAGACTCCAAAAATAAAACAAAAGAAAAACCTGTTAGAATTAAAAAATGAATTTAGTAAAGTTACAAGATACAAAACACACAAAAATTAGTGGTGATTCTATACACAAACAACAAACTTTCCCAAAATCAAATTAAGAAAATAACTCCATTCACAGTAGTGAAATACCTAAGAATAAGCTTAACCAAAAAGGTGAAAGACTTGTACACTGAAAAATATAAATCATTGATATAAAGGAAATTAAAGAAAACACAAATAAATCAAAAGACATCCCATGTTCAGGGACTGGAAGAATTAAGATTGTTAAAATGTCCATACTGCCCAAAGTAATCAACAAATTTAGTTCAATCCCTATCAAAACCCACATGGTATTCTTTTGAGAAATAACATAAAAAAAAACTAAAATTCATATGGAATCATAAAAGACTCCAAATAGCAAATGTAACCTTGAGCACGAACAACAAAGCTGAAGGCATCATACTTTCTGATTTCAAGCTGTATTACCAAACTATAGAAATAAAAATGCTTTAGCATTTAGACCAATGTTTTGACACTTAGACC
Source organism: Hylobates moloch (assembly GCF_009828535.3). Classification (NCBI taxonomy): domain Eukaryota; kingdom Metazoa; phylum Chordata; class Mammalia; order Primates; family Hylobatidae; genus Hylobates; species Hylobates moloch. The sequence continues at coordinate 61,830,434 of NW_026652281.1, read as the reverse complement.
AATATAATAAAATAGAAAGCCCAGAAATAAACTCAAGCATACACAGCCAAATAGTGTTTTATAACAGTGCCAAGAACACAAGTAGGAAAGGAGAGTCTACTCAATAAATTGTGTTAGAAAAACAGGATATCTACATGCAGAAAAATGAAACTGGATCCTTATCTTACACCATATACAAAAATCAACTCAAAATGGATTAAAAACCTAAACATAAGACCAGAAAAGGTAAAACTACTAGAAGAAATCATAGATGCAAAGCTCCATGACATTGGTCTGGCAATGATTTTTTGGATATGACCCCAAAGCACAGGCAACAGAAGCAAAAATTGACAAATAAGATTATATCAAACTACAAAGCTTCTGCACAGCAAACATCCAACAAAGTGAAGAGAAATGGGAGAATATATGTGCAAACCATACATCTAGTAAAAGTTACTGTCCAAAATATTTAAAGAACTCAAACAACTCATTAGGAAGAAAACATATCCCAATTTAAAAATGGAGAAAAAACCTTAATAGACACTTCTCAAAAGAAGACATAAAATGGCCAAAAATTATATGAAAAAATGCTCAACCTCACTAATCATTAGGGAAATGAAAATTAAAGTAACATGAGATACCTCCTCACACCTGTTAGAATGTCTATCGAAAAGCTGATAGATAACACATGCTGTCAAGGATGTGGAGAAAAGGGAAAACTCTTACACTATGTTGGTGGGAATGTAGGTGGGAATGTAAATTATTGTAGTCATTACGAAAATTAGTATGGAGGTTCCTCAGAAAATGAAAAATAGAATTACCATATAAACCAGCAATCCCACTACTAGGCATGTATCCAAGGGAATTGAAATCAATATGTCAAAGAGCTATCTGCACTCACATGTTCACTGCAGCATTATCATGATAACCAAGATATGGAATCGACCTGTGTTCATCAACAGATGAACAGATAAAGAAAATGTGTTACATGTACAAAATGAAATACTATTCAGCCTTAAAACAGAAATAAATTATTTTATTTGCAACAACAGGGATGAACCTGTAGGACACAATGTTATATGAAATAAGCCAGGAGCAGAAAGATAAACACCACGTGATCTTACATATGTGGAATCTAAAAAAGTTGAATTCAGAAAAGTGGAGAGTAGAATGGCAGTTATCAGGGTCTAGGGTAAAGGTGGAGCGGGCAGAGTTGGGAAGGTGTTTATCAAAGGATACAAGATATCAGTTAGACAGCAGAAGTAAGTTCAAGAGATCTATTGTACAACATGGCTACTATAGTCAATAACTAAGTACTGTATTCTTGAAGATTGCTAAGAGTAGATTTTAAGTGTTCTCATTACAATAAATGACAAATATGTGATGTAAAACATAGTTAATTAGCTCAACTGAGCCATTTCATAATGTCTACAGATTTCAATACATGACGTTGTACATGATAAATACATACATTTTATTTGTCAATTAAAATATTTTAAAAAGTAAATTATAATTTGTTATACATGCATATAATCATATAAAAGTGTAAATTGGCAATATCATTATGGTTATCTCTAGATGTTAAATTTTTCCCTCACTTAAAAAAATTTTTTTTCCACAAATATGGTGTACCTGCTTAAATATAAATTAAATTAAAACTGGCAATATTACAATTTTAAATATATTATGCGAAACACTGAAAATAAAACATTCGTCCTGTTCTTTTGTCAACAATAAATCTAATAAAAAAATAAGCTGCACCCCTCACATTTGGTGTTATAAATCAAAAAATCATAATGGCAGATACTTTTCTTTCTTTTCCATTGTCTCTTTTGCTTCGCAAAGACTGTGAAGGTTTGGTATTCTCTCTAAAAATCAATACATAAACTCTTTTCTTCCATTATTTACACATGGTAATTCGTCAACAAATTAACAGTTTCCAAGTAATTTCTGCTGCTCAAAAATTGCAGTTGAGTTTAAATGTGTTTTGAGAAATATGTGTTCCATTTATTAGACAAGAAGAAAATATAATAAATCTTTGCTTGAAACTTCTATGCATTTCTGAAACACTTGCAAATATTATTTCTTCTTTTCCTTTTTAGTGTCAGAAACTATATTTTTTAAAGAATGCATTATTCACATTACCATTCATTCCTCAAATCCACTCGGTCAGCCAGAGGAAAAATACATTAAACAAATTATTATTTTCACTGTGGGGGAAGGAGCTGTTCTTTAGTTCCAATAACTCTGGCTAAATCAAAAATGGCAAAGTATGTTTCTCAGTTGTCATGATGGAGAACTATGGGGTCGAAAACTAAATTTTGGCTGGCAGTATATCCTCTTTCCTGTCACATTTGTAACCAACAGAACTATAGTTACTCACTATGAGTCTGAACTTTATAGCATTTTTCTTATTTCCTATATATGGTACATGCATTTTACAGTCTGTTTCATTCTATACATTATGAATTTAAATTAGAAATTTCAATCTCAAAAGTTGAATTGTTCATTACCTTAAGCTTTTATTTAGGATATTTTTAGAATATTCAATTTTCTTACTAAGTACAAGATTGGTATTACTATAAATCTCACTCCCTAACACATAAAAAAGGCAAAGAAAGCCTGTCTCATTATCTGTGTGTGTTTTTTTTCAAACTAAAACATTGGTTAATAAAGATAAAAATTTGAGGCTGTTCCAAAAATAATTAATATTTGCTTCTATGCCAAGGCAGCAAGAATTGCCTTTATTTCATCTTCCCAAAGGCAGTTTGTGCACATGTGTGTACGGAAAAACAAACAAACAAACAACAACAAAAAAAACCTGATCTAGAGAGAGGTTTGGCTTTTGTCCTCAGCTCCTGGAACTCATCTCTAGGCCTTTGGAATGCTCCACCTGTTAGAGTGTTTTGCTTTACCTGAAAGCCTTGGGCCACAGCAAGAGTCTAACAATGTGACTTGCAGTGGAACTTTGGTCCATATTGTATCTGCTCTACCTCTGGAGGGTCTGGAGGCTAAAGGTCAGCCACAGAGTCAGTCAACTGTATCTGTGTAATTGAGCCTCAATAGAACTCTGTGCACCAAGGCTTGGATAAGCTTCTTTGGCTGCAAATACTTCATGCATATTGTCACACTTTACTATCAGGAATGTTAGGATTGTCCCTGACCCCACTGGAAAAAGACAACTAAAAGCAAAACTTTCATGGACACTGTTCCATGCATCTCTAACCTTGGTTGATTTTAATCTGTATGTTTCCACTGTGATAAACTGTAACCATGAATAAAACAGCTTTCACTGAGTTCTATTAGTCCTTCTTGTGATTGATTGCAACTAAAGGTGGTCTCAAGATTTGCCAAACTTGCAGGTAATATCAGAAGTGAGGGTGATCTTCTGGTCTGCTCACTAACTTTACAGTGTGATCAGATGAAGATTGTGTACATATCATCCAATGAAATAATACTGTGATTTATTTTAATCTACAAACAAAGAACTAGTTTATCAATTCTGGAAATTTTTATCTCTGCCGTTTTGTTTTTTGTGCTATATAGACACACTTGAAATCATATGATACGGTAAATACCTTCTAAATACATATGATCCTTCCTGTTGAAGAATGAATAGTAAACAGTTTTCTAAAAATGATGTTTTAGAATGCTTAGACAAAGAATTAGGTATGTGGGTAAGTAATATATAATATCAGATAAATTTTAAAAAGAAATGACACAAATCGATATCAATACCTCTATTTATCTATAATAAAACTTATAATTAATTACAATAACAATACTGTAGTCTTTAAATTATGGATTTTGAAATTGTCAATAGCAAAAGAAAAAAATGTTATGTTTAAGATTGTGTTTATATGAACGAACAGTGGCTGAAAATTTATTAGGTGGACAACAAAATATTTTCCTGTAATAATGTGACATTTGGCTTTACTTATATACTCATATCACCACAGGTACACATATTATTTAAAATTTGTAATTATCAAACGAATATTTTATCCAATATCTGTGTGTGTAATATTTGCTATCTCCCAGGCCCAAAGCTAGTTGTGGAAGGTACAGTTTGAAACAGGACAACTATTCTTGATCTAAGACCTTTATTCAAATGCAGACTAGTAAATTGAACGTTACCATGCAGCATGAAAATTTTAACAGTAGGATTATGTAGAGTGGGCACCACAGGAACGCACTGGAAGAACTTAAAGTCCAATCTGGAATCCAGTTAGGGAAGTCTTCTGAGAGGATATTCCATTTAAGAGTAGAGTGGATTGAGGGTACAGAGGGAGGCAGAGAAAGGAGCTGTATCATGAGTCTGTGGGTAAGTCATAAACCAGCATTATGGAAACTGCAGTTATTGAGGCTACAAGTAGTGTGAGAAGGTGAGTAAGGTGAGATAAAGGTGACAGGATTAGCAGAGGCAAAATTTAGGAAGGCTTTGGTTTTGCTTTTTATCCTTGAGACAAAGGCAATAATTATATGTTTAATTAAGAACTCTCAGCTTCCATAGAAAGAGTGAATTTTGGGGTTGAAAAACTAAAAGGGAGTTAAAGAAGCTGCTATATTTATCAATCCAGGTGAGAGAGATTAATCCAGGCAAAGAGATAGGCTTTGATTCCTTACAATTTTATTTTTACATATGTTATTATTTTAATTTATATAACCTCTTGGGATCTATTGTGATTAGAAAATACTCATTTTTTCTTTCAAATTTTAGAGTCTAAAAAGTCTAAAAGAGTTCTACATATCAAATCATTTCACTCTTTTTATTAAGTCTAACCAAATCTTCCACCACAATAATGAGATTAAGTGTTGAAACTTAAATTCTGATTAGTAGGGCCCTCATGTTCCTCTCTAAATTCTGAAAAATAGCATCGTTCCTCTGGTTTATTCCAATGTCAGAATCTTCCAGAAAATGTGTTACTAGGTAGATTCCACACTGCTAATATATAGTTTTCCTTTTGACATCTTACCTTAAAATTTGTATAAGTATTTTTCCTAAAATTTTATTTTGAAAATTATAAAGAAAAACTTTCTTTTCTCTTTGCTACCCACTTATCCATCAGTTTTAAAATTTATCTGAGCACATTCTCTTCTTCTAAAATTTTATTAAAAGCCTCCCTCACAAAACCAAAATACCTTTTTTCCAAAAATGTGTTTTTCTCATTTTCATAAAATAAATGTCATAGAATAGGTTTTTCTTAAAAGCTTCTTCTTCTTTTTTTTTTTTTTTTTTTTTTTTTTGAGATGGAGTCTCAATCTGTTGCCCAGGCTGTGATCTCAGCTCACTGCAACCTCTGCCTCTCGGGTTCAAGTGATTCTCCCACCTCAGCCTCTAGAGTAGCTGAGATAACAGGTGCCCGCCACCACATCTGGCTGATTTTTGTATATTTAGTAGAGATGGCATTTCACCATGTTGGCCAGGCTGGTCTTGAACTCCTGACCTCAAGTGATCCGCCTGCCTCAACCTCCCAAAATGCTGGGAATACAGGTGTGAGCCACTGTGCCTAGCCCTTAAAAGCTTTTAATTTGCTAGTCATTTTTTCCTCATGTCACTAATTTATAAAATAGCATTATTACTCATTATTTGCAGGCTATGAGCTAAACACAGTAGAAATCAGAAAAGTATTACTGTGGAGTGGTTTAAAATTAGAAAATTCTATATAACATAACACAGACATATATGTAGTGTAGATGTAAATGATGCATATGCAATACCTACACAAAGGTTGACCAAACTATAGTAAATCATGAGGTTCAAATTGTGGTAAATTCAGAGAAATTCAGAAAACAGCAAGTCTGCTTTTAGCTAAAATAATAGTGGAGAAGGTCAGATTTGATATTTCTGGCAAAAACATTTTAATTTTTAGGGTAATTTGCAGATTTACTTGGAGCATTGGGCTTTTACTCCAAAAAACTTCAGTTCCTGAGAAGAAAAAAATGTACCTTTACACATCAAAATAACACACATAAAACTCTTCCTAATCCTAAATCCATTCAACCAAGTTAATGGAGAATGTATCCTCACACAATGACTGTAAGCATCTTGCTATTTGTGCCTTTAGCACTCTTCTTTAGTCACAACCTGTTTACTTCTTGGTGAAGAATTCATTGCTTAGGTCCCAAAGAAAAGTATATACATGCCTTTAAAAAAAAAAAAAAGGCAGTGATAATTCCACAGTGCTTGAAACAACTCCCAATCAAGATGCTTTTTGTATTGTTCCTGCAGAAAATAACTTTGGTAGGTTTTGTTTTAACTCAGACATAACCACAGCTGTATTTCCTTCTTCTTGCCCTTACTTGTGCCTTAGTAATTATTCCACCGGGTACCCTGGTCCTTCTCCTGATCATCCCTATGAATTCCCAGAATCTTTCAGGCACTCTGCATTGAAACCTCCGAATTAACATTTTCTTTCTAATGCATCACTCTCCTAACATTCAATCTGTCTCAAAGTCTTGAAGAGTCTTTCACTGTGGTATGTGTCTCAGTGTCACCATCATCCACTCCCTACTACTTCTGTAATTAAGACAAGTTTTCCTAAATTTAATCACTATTTAATCTTTTTGTCATTCACAGGACATAACAATGTCTTGTATATATGAGATATTGCATAAATATTTTTAAATTTAAATGTTCAAAAGTATTTGTAAATTTACCCTACAAACACACTTTTGGGTTTTTAACCTCAAATATCCTTATTCTATACCTTAGATAAAATAACATGTAGTTTAAAAAGACAAAGAATTTGGAGTGAGAATAGACATAATCTTGATCCAGTATCTTGGAAGTGGCCATCTCTATTTCCTCACTTGGTAAGAAAGTGAGAAAGACGAGAGAAGGAGAAAGGGAAGCAAAGAGAATGGGGAAAAGGAAGGGAGAGAGAAAGAGAGAAAGAAATCATAAATCGTAGTATTATAAAAAATGACAAAGATTGCAAATTATCTACTCAAATTTCTTTTTTCTTTCTTAACAGGATCTTAGGTAATGTTCCCAGCTGAATAAAATGACATTTCATTTCTCAGCCTGCCTTGCAGTTACTTATGGCCATGTGGCCAATTTCTGCTTAACATTTTTTGTGTGAAAGAAATGTTTGTGTGGAAATCCTGGGAAGTACACTAAAGGGATAAGACTCATCTCAGCTTCTACTGAGATTTTTCCCTACCTGGCTCCCTCCCCTCCTACTGCCCAGAAGGTGCATGAACATGTGTCAGGCTGGAGCTCAACAGCCCTCTAGACAGTGAGGTGACATACAGCATGAAATCCTGAAAGCCACACACATCATGCAGAAAAAAAGATAAAAGGAGATTTAGTCTCAATAACTTTGCAGAGCCACCATGCCAGACCTTACTACTTTTTCATTAATTTTTTGATGTAAAGAGTTAATTACTTATGTATTTAACACTACATTATTTTACTTATTGTCTCATTTATTTACTTATGTACTGCTATAGTTTGAGTGTGTCCCCCAAATTTCATGTGTTGAAAATTTAATCCCCAAATTTACGTTTTGATAGTATTTGGAGGTGGTGCCTTTGAGAGGTAATTAGGATTAGATAAGGTCATCAGGTGAGGTCTTCATGATGACACTAATGGCTTTATAAAAAGAGGAAGAGAGATTTGAGCTGACATGCTCTTGCCTTCCTGTCATGTGATGCCCTCTGCCATGTTATGACACAAGAAAAAAGACCCTCACCACATGCAGCCCCTCAACCTTGGATTTCCCAGCCTCCAGAGCTGTAAAGAAATAAGCTTTTTTTCTTTATAAATTGCCCAGTCTTAGATATTCTGTTATAGCAACAGAAAACCAACCAAGACAGAAAATTGAGAGTGAAAAGTTGGGCTATTGCTAATAACAAATACCTAAAAAACGTAAGAGTGTCTTTGGAGCTGGATAATGAGTAGAGGCTAGATGAATATGGAGGAGCAGGCTATAAAATGCCTATGTTGCCCTGAATGGAGTGTTAACAGTGATTCTCATGAGGGCTTGGAAGAAGAGAAGACTAAGGAAAGTCTGGAACTTATTAAAGATTATTTAAGTGACTGTGACCATAATACCGGTAGAAATATGGACAGTGAAGGCCATTCTGGTGTGATCTCAGATGGAACTGAGGAACAAAATATTGAAACCTGGACTGAAGACCATCCTTATTATAAAGACAAAAAACTTGACTTGATTGTGTCATGCCTGAGAGCTTTATGGAATCCAAAACTTAAGAACAATAAATTTGGATATATGACAGAAGAAATATCTAAGTAGCAAAGCAATCAGGCTGCCACATGGCTACTTTTAGCTGCTTACATTAAGCTGTTAGAGGTAAAAGAATAACTTTTACCTTGTAGATAGAATCTATAACCAAAAAGGAAGCAAAGCAGAAAGAATGAAAAACTCTTAGTCTGGCCACGTAAAGAGTGAAAAGCATGCTTGGGAGAGAAAACCAAGTGTGTGGCCCAGCAAAAGAGACTAGTATTGTTAGAAGGGGTCAGCAAGACAACAAAAAAAAGACCTCCAAGGCATTTTAGAGATTTTTGAAACTGCCTTTCCCATCAAAGGCCCAGAGGGCCAGAAGTACAGAATGACATCAGGGGATGGGGGATGGGCCCAAGGTGCCCTTCAGGGAATTGAAGCTCAGGGCTGCCTCTAGGCTTTTCTCCTTGCATTCCAGCAGTGCTCTTTGGCTTCCACAGCTATGGTTCATGTGGGCTCGTGTGTGGCTTGGGCCACAGCTTCAGAAGATGCAAGTGACAAATCTTGGCAGCAGCCACATGATAAGTCTGCAGGCACATGCAATGCAAGACTCGTGGAGTCACAGCTTCCTCCACCTGGATTTCAAACTATGTTGCAAACAGCAGAGACTCGCCTTGTTGCAGAGGCAGAGCCACCACAGAGAACCTTTACTAGGTCTATGCCAAGTGGAAATGTGGGGATGAAGCGAGAGCTGCCACGAGGAGCTCCCACAAGGGCAATGCCTAGTGAAGTTCCCAGGGTGAGGCCATCCACAAGACCCTAGAACTGTAGAGCTACCAGCATGCAATACCAGTCTGGGGGAACTGCAGGCACAACACTTCAACATGAGAGAACTGCTGCATGGGCTGAACCCAGCAAAGCCACACGGGTGGGGCGCCTGAAGCCTTGGTGGCCCAAACATCCCAGTGTGTCTAGGATGTGGCAGGAGTGAAAAAAATATATTTTGAAGGTTTTAGACTTAATATTGTTTTCCCTGTTGGATTTTGGACTTACTTGGGACCAGTTACCTCTTATTTCTTGACTCTTTCCCTTTTCTGAATGGAAACATCTATCCTATGTTTGTCCAACCGTGGTATTTTGGAAGTATAGGCATACCTTATTTTATTGTGCTTTGCTTTATCATGTTTTGCAGATATTGTGTTGTTTATATACTGAAGGTTTGTAGCAACTTTGCTTCAAGCAAGTCTATTTCCACCATTTTTCCAACAGCATATGCTCACTTCATGTCTCCGTGTTAGCATTCTTTAGCAAGCAAGTATTTTTTAAATTAAGCTATTTACCTTTTTTAGATATAATGCTATTGCACACTTAACTATAGTGTAAACATAGCTTTATATGCACCAAGAAATGAAAGATATGTGTGGCTTCCATTGCTGCAATATTTGCTTTATTGTGGTGATCTGAAACTGAACCTGCATTATCTCTGAGATATGCCTATAAAGATCTTGCTTAATTTTACAGGCCCATAATTGGAGGGAATGGAACTCAAGGTGAATTGAGCCTTAAATCTTAAATAAGACTTTGGACTTTTGAGTTGGTGCTGGAAGGAGTTAAAACGTGGCTTTGTGGATGAAATGAATGTATTTTGCATGTGAGAAGGACTTGGATTTCGGGAACCAGGGCTGTAATGCTATAATCTAAATGTGTCTCTCAAGTTCCATGTGTTGAAAACTTAACTCCCGAATTTATGTGATGATGGTATTTAGAGGTGGGGCCTTTGGGAGCTAATTAGGATCAAATAAGGTCATCAAGAAGGTGCCTTCATGATGGGACTGGTGGCTTTATAAGAAGAAGAAAGACTTGAGTGACATGCACTTACCTTCTTGCCATGTGATGCTCTCTTCCATGTATGACATACCCAGAAGGCCCTCCCAGGCCCCTCAAACTTGGACTTCTCAGTTTCCAAAACTGTAAGAAATATTTTTTTTCTTATAAATTACTCAGTTTCAGGTATTCTGTTATTGCAAGGGTAAACAGACTAAGACAATGAACAACCCAAATCCTAGCATAAATGTTTATCCATCTCACTACCCAATATATTATTAAAGTATATCAGCAATAAGCACACTTATAACATATATAATTATCATTGTTATTATTAAATTAATAAATGTTATCCCTCAGAAGTCAAAAAATACTCAAATAGGATATAACATTGGTAATGAAAAATTTTGACATTACATTATTTAGTCACACATGTGAATCAAAATAGGCCATTTATTAAAATAAAAAGTGAATATTCTGTAACTCATTTACATTTTTTACATAATAAAATTAAGGTCTTAATTTCTAGTTATCCTTTGATTGAGTTTCTGATGTTTCTCTGTATTCCTTAGGCATCTTAGTCTATTTTCTACTGCCATAACAGAATACCACAGACTGGATAATTTATAAACAATAGAAATTTATTTGGCTCATAGTTCTGGAGGTTGAGAAGTTCAAGAGCACAGCACTGGCATCTGGCAAGTTTCATCTCATGTTGGAACAGGAGAAGGTATAAGGGCATCACACAGGGAAGAAGCACATGCATGAGACCAAGACAGGATGGGAACCAAACTTATCCTTTTATCAGGAGCTCACTTCTGTGATAATAGCCCACTCCTGTAATAACAGCATTAACTCATTCATGAAGGCAGAGCCCTTATGACCTAATCCCCTATTTAAAGTTTCGCCTTGTAATACTACTACAATGGCAATTAAATGTTCACATGAGGTTTGGAGAGAACATTCAAACCATAATAGCATCTGAGACTTTAGAAAGTATGAGAAATTGCAAAACTCTTAGCCCACCTTAAGTGTGTTTTCACCTGAGTGTACTGCTTAAGAGCAATGTAAATATATTCTTTTACCAACATTTTGATATATCCAAATGCATTATTCTTGTACTTTTGAACCTTGGCTACTCAATGGACCTGAGAATCAAATACATTTCCTTTTGAGTGAGCAGATCATGATTTCACAGTCCTCAGTATATTTAAAGTATAGAAGATTAGATTGTTGTTACTGGAAACTGAAGTTTCAACTTAAGAAAAAAAAACTGCAATGGTTCATTTTGAAACTTCCATCCTCAGTTCTATTAACCATCCTAGGGGGACAAGAGTCTTTTTCGGTGAACAAATAAAAAATTAGTTTTCTATTCAGTGATTATTTAAGTGTAGGATACAATAGCCCTGTTCACATCATGGGTATGAAAAAATATCAAAATTTGGTTTAAACAAATATTATCCAAGCTGTAAAGTAAAATAAGATGTAGAATCAGATTTTATTTTCTCCAACACTTATCAAGAGTTTTCATATGCTTTTTTAAAAGCTATTATCTCACAACCTCTATATTGTATTTATTAGTTTCTTTTCATGTGAAGGCAAGCTGTAGTGTGAACATTTATAATCATCTTTAAACCTACGGCATGCCTAATTTAATTACACTAATATATATGTTCATATTATTAAAGATACATTTATTTTAAATTCTGTTTACTACATATTTCTTTAGAAGAGCATTACAAATGCATAATACCAATGAAATATGTGAATATATTTTTAAAATTTTATTTCTGAAATTATGTTTTTGAGACTAAGCTTTTTAATTTATGAAAAAATTTTAACCTCTCAAGTTTTTAAATTTTCTTCGCTTACTATACTTCTCTCTTATTGCATTTATTATAACCATTATATAACTTATTATTTATATTATTACTAAAAATGGAACCTGTTACTCCTTTAAGAAGTTAACATAATTAATTTGTTGCTTAAGTAATTATTGAATTATATATTAAATCCTTGTGAAACTATAAGCTTTATTATAGCAGTCTCACTGTGTATATACTTATTAACATTTGACCTCCATGAGCTTAGCACCTAGCATGGAACCTGGTATCAATAAGGGCTCAATTATTTTTTTCTGAATAAAAAATGAATAATTTTATGACATTTTAAATCAAACTGTGGAATTAAAGTTATTTACTATACACTATATATGCACTTGTGTGTGTGTGTGTGTGTGTGTGTGTGTGTGTGTATAAGAATTGTAGATAATATGCTCAAAAGTCCTTTTGTCCTCAACGAAATAAAAAATCTCCAAGGGCTTTTGCAGATTGTGGTGTTGGTGGTAGATGACAGGTAGGAGGCTTCATGCTCTATGGGTTCTCTCTCTTATAGAAATACCTACATTTGACCCACAATTTGATTATCCCCATAAAACCTAGAAACTTGGTATAAACAGCTGGCTTTCTCATGAATAGTGGACATTTTTTCTTTTCAGGCCCATGACATCATCTCAGCCTACTTGTACTTTTCATAGATAAGGTAAATATATACCACATATTATTTGAGATGGTAGTGTAACACCATTATCTTACCAATATTCAGTTATATACAAAAAATTGCAATAATTTTACAGTTATACAGAAATAGTATCGAATAATTTGTTATTCTAAAGTTGTCTTTAATATTTTCTTTGTGTCAATACTAATGGTACATTCTTGAAATCTCATGAATAAGAAAAATAAAATATACAACTTCCTCATAAATGTGTAGAAACAGTAATGCTCTTCTACAATACTATTATAATAACCCTGGTCAAAAATAACATTATACTTTCCAGTTTGTCAGAATCTTCAACTCATTATTGTTCTTGTTTTAGAATTTACACAAGAAATCTATCTTTAGATACTACTGGTTAACTTAAACAAATTTATTCTTAAATCAATGAGAACTATTTCAAGACTTGGTCAGTAAGTGTTTTCTATATTCCTCTTCTTATATATACCATCCAAAAACAAAAATGGAAGCAAAAGCTAGATTTGTTGTTCGAGATTGTCACTAGAACATAGTTATAGAAAAACAATACTATCATGAAATATACATCACCTAGTTTATATATCAACTATTGAAAGAATTATTTCAAAATTAAATGTTTTGAGTAAGAAAATTGTCATTTATTCCAAATAAATCTGATAAAAGAAACACTGAACTCTCTTAGTTTCTAATGTAACAACCTTTGGATAAACTACCTTGTTCAATTTTACTATGTTATAAATTTAAAAATCATTGTACCTTCAATTCTCTATCTTATTAATGATAATCAATTAAATTCACAATATTAGTTGCTATTTTTATATATGACTTAAAATATTTTCACATTAAAATAACCCAATAGAAAAAAAGCTAGTTTATTTGATGTTTTCAAATAAATTTTATCATTTCAAACTACCTAATTGTCAATCTATTTAAAGTTAAGTAATGGTACAAATTTAGCCTTGCTATTTAATACTTTAACAATATAATGATTTTGCATCACTATTCCAGGAATATAGGTTTAAATTATTGATAAAGGATAGTTTAATCCTAAAATGAGTGGAGAACTACACCTTATGTAACTGACGCTTGCATCTAATTATTTTGATATAGTTTCTTATTGGAAATGATTATGTTTAACAGTTAATCGATTTTTCTCTCTATCATATGACAGATTATTTATCTTCCCTAACAAGTAAATACTTTTTTCAAGAAAAATAACTTATTTATAGTGACAAGAAGACATTTTCTATTTTATATGTAAAATATTTATCCTGCTGCATTTTACAATTTTAACACAGGGTAAAAGAACCAGAATAGTGATGGGTCACCCATAAATGTATAGAATCATTATTATGTTAAATTTACTAAGTTTTTAAAAAGTTTTAATATTTAAAGACCCCAGAGATCAAGCAAAATGTATATAAAAGTTTTCTTTTGGTGCAGATGATTTTCATTACCTCTTCAAGTTACTTATTATTGGTTTATAGAATGCTATTAATGCTTATATATTTATTGTTTGTATTTACTAAATTCTTAAATATGTAATACGTTTTTATTTGCTATTTGGAACAATACAATTATTGTTACATTTTATATTTTATTCAGATATCTTTTTTGTGTGTGTTTCATGCCTCACTTTTTTATTAATCAATTAGTTTGTTTTCAAAATAGAGAGAGAGAAAGCATGGATGATGTGCCAAGCATTGCCCCAGTTTCCGGGAAGAAAGGAGTAGAAAAAATAACCACAGTTCTTGGTTCTTATGAAACCTTAAATCTAACAGGAAAAGTAGACATCTTACAAATTTAATTAATTCCAACTGACATAGTATTATGAATATAAGTTTGTTTAGAAGCATATGCTGGAGGACCAAGACATACGAAATTCTTATTACACAATTTACTTACAAGGCAAATAACTAAAATAAGGGAAACACGGTAATAAAACAAGATATAGTTTTAAAAACTGCAGCTATTTCTGCTGAAGAAATTTTAATAATGTGAGCAATGAAGGACTTTAAAATAAAGGAGACTTAGATAGCTCTCAATAGAAAATTATGTTCTCTCTGCCAAATGCCAAGGACGTATCTAAAGTTTCTTGCATTGTAGCAGTAGAGAGAACAATTATACCCATATAGTAGTAGCAAGTTTTAACATAACTAAATATGAGCCATTATGTAGCATTTACACTACACTGATTTTTCATAATTTATGCAATGACAAATGGCAAGTAAAAAGGCTATTGTTGCTGAAATATAATTCCTGATGACTTTATACTTCTAAGTTTCAACTTTGATGGAGATCGAAAAATTTTTGTAACTCCCACATCAGCCATATCATAAAGAACTACTGGTTTCAATCAAAACATGACAGACTAGACGCAGCCAGGTGGAACAACTCCCAACGAACGACCAAGACCACTGGCATGCTCCTAACAGATCTTCAGAGGGAAGGCACCGAGAGTGGATGGAGGGAAGACACAGAAACTGGGCTGAAGGGAGAAAGCTAGGAACCCTGCATGGGGCTACCACATGCCAGGACTCATTCCTGGCCCACAACAGCAGGGGCAATGAGTGTGTTTAACTGGCAAGGAGCAATCTGCTCTCGCCATGGGCCTCTGGAACCTCAGCAGAAGGAGACCTCTCGATCACTGTGGACACTCTAGTTGCCAGGGGGCTGCTTAAAGAAATGGTAGGAGCAGCAAGCCAGGCGATGTAGAGCCCACAGGGTTTGGTATGGGAGCATCTGTAGTGGAACAAAGATAGGGACGGCCATCCATCTAGGCTCAACTTATTCCCATAAGAGACTTTAGCCCTATGACAACTGTTGGATCTCAACTTTGCAGGGCAGTCTTCCCCATTAGATGAGGCCAGTCCGACTTGAGTTCCCCTTGGTCTGCTGGCCTCTCCCAAGACCCCAGCATACCCATGCCTGCTTGCTGGGCAATCTCAGGTTCCCTGGGGGCCTGCACTACACCAACTGCACCAACAGACCGTGCCTGACTGGCAGAGAGTTTCAGCAAGGTGGCCCCTGTAACCATTCACCAACCCACACATTCCCTCCTTATACTGCAGCTTCCCCTGGGCCCATAGCAACTCCCCACATCACTTTGCTGGCACATGTATGCAAGGGTGGATTTTACTTTCCTTGCCCCACCAGTGTGCGGGAGTGCAGTCTGCCTCCCTTCCCACTGCCAAACACCATGGCAGACAGAGGCTTGGCAGTCACAGAGCCAGCCAGCCCCACTCCTAATACCACCTGACCTTGGGCTAATAGTGCTCAGAGAACAGCAGATCCTTCCCGACGCAGAACGATCACTCCCTCTTGCAGGGCACAGAGAAGGCACTCAGACCTATGCCGGCCAGCACCCCACCTCTGAGCCAACACCACTTTTAGTGCTACAACACACAGTCGCCAGCAGGGGCCCCCTGCACCCCAACTGGGTAGCCTCCACCACTATGGTGAACACCCTCAGGGAGCCAGGCACCCCAGCACACACTAGCACTCTGCTGTAGTTTCTTCTACTGCTGCTGTTGGCATGTACAAAGGAAGACAAATCCCATTGTCCCCACACTTCAAAATGCTTTGGCTGACACCACCCATCAGAATGGAGTGACTAGCAGTCTGGCCTCCTAAAATCTTCCAGAAACAAAGCTAAGTTAGCTGAATCCACCTTATACTACAATCAAAGCCTCAAGGTCATCAAATAGGATAAAAGAAAAAAAATCCAAAGGTTAGCAACCTCAAAGATTGAAGGTAGATAACCCCAAACGATGAGAAAGGATCAGTGCAAGAAACCTGAAAACTCACAAAGCTCGAATGCTTTCTTTCCTCCAACCACTCCAGGAAGAGTTCTGAACCAGGCTGAGATGGGCTGAAACGACAAAAATAGAATTCAGAATATGGTTAGGAACAAGGATCATTGAACTACAGGAGTACCTTAAATCCCAATACAAGGAAGCTAAAAATCATGGTAAAACAATGCGGGAGCTCACAGACAAAATAGCCAGGATAGAAAAGAATGTAAGCCTCATAGTGCTGAAAGACACACTATAAGAATTTCACAATCACAAGTATTAATAGCTGAATAGACTCAGTGGAAGAAATAATCTCAGAGCTTGAAGACTGGCTTTCTGAAATAAGATAGACAAGAATAGAGGAAAAAAGAATGAAAAGGAACAAACAAAACCTCTAATAAATATGAGATTATCCCACAGCTATAACACCATTGGTGTCCCTTAAAGAGAAGGGAAGAAAGAAAGAAACTTGGAAAACATACTTTAGGATATCATCTATAAGAACTTCCCCAGCCTAGTTACAGAGGCCAGCATTTTCAGAAGAAGATCGTCCCTAGGACACATACTTATCAGATTCACCTAAGTCAAAATGAAAGAATTTTAAAGGTGGCAAGAAAGAAAGGTCAGGTCACCTACAAAGGTAAGCCCATCAGGCTAATGGCAGACCTCTCAGCAAGTCAATAACTGTGATTCATCACATAAACAGAACTGAAGAAAAAACTACATGATTATCTCAATAGATGCAGAAAAGGCTTTCTGTAAAATTCAATACTCCTTCATGTTAAAAACTCTCAATAAACTAGGTATTGAAGAAACACACCTCAAAATAATAAGAGCCATCTATGCGAGACCCACAGCCACCATCATACTAAATGGGCAAAAGCTAAAAGCATTCCCCTTGAAAACGAGCACAATGCAAGGATGCCCTCTCTCACCACTCCTATTCAACATAGTATTGGAAGTTCTGGCCAGGGCAATCAGGCAAGAGAAAGAAATAAAGGGCTTCCAAAAAAGGAAGACAGGAGGTCAAACTACTCCTGTTTACAAACAGCATCATACTATATATAGAAAACCCCTTAGTCTAAGCCCAAATGTTCTTTCAGCTGATAAACAACTTCAGCAAAGCCTCAGGATACAAAATCAATGTGCAAAAATCACTAACATTCCCATACACCAACATCAATCAAGCCAAGAGCCAAATCAAGAACACAGTTTCATTCATAATTGCCACAAAAAGAATAAAAAACCTAGGAATACAGCTAACCAGGGAGGTGCAGGATCTCTACAAAGAGAACTACAAAACATTGCTCAAAGAGATCAGAAATGAGACAAACAAATGGAAAAACATTCCATACTCATTCGTAGGAAGAATACATATGGTTAAAACGGTCATACTGCCCAAAGCAATTTATAAACTCAATGCTAATCCTATTAAACTGACATTGACATTCTTCACAGAACTAGAAAAAACTATGTTAAAATTCACGTGGATCCAAAAAAGAGCCCGAATAGCCAAGGCAATGCTAAGCAACAGGACAAAAAAAGGCACCACACTATCCAAATTCATACTACACTACAGGGCTACAGTAACCAAAGCAGCATGTTATAGGTACAAAAAGAAACACATAGACCAATGGAACAGAATAGAGAACGCAGAAATAAGGCCATACATCTGGTTAGCCATATGCAGAAGATTGAAACTGGAGCCCTTTCTCATACCACATACAAATATTAACTCAAGATAGATTAAAGACTTTAACATAAAACCCAAAACTATAAAAACTCTGGAAGACAACCCAGGCAATACCACTCAGGACATAGGAATGGTCAAAGATTTCATGACGAAGACACCAAAAGCAATTGCAACACAAGCAAAAATTGACAAATGGGATCTAATTAAGCTAAAGAGCTTCTGCACAGCAAAAAAAATCTATCAACAGAGTGAACAGAATCTACAGAATAAAAGAAAATTTTTGGAAACTACGATTCTGATAATGGTCTAATATCCAGCATCCATAAGGAACATAAACAAATTTACATGAAAAAAAAACCAAACCCCACTAAAACGTGGGCCAAAGATATGAACAGACACCTTTCAAAAGAAGACATACATGTGGCCAAGAATCATACAAAAAAAGTTTGATACCGCTGATCATTAGAGAAATGCAAGTCAAAATCATAATGAGATACCATCTCACACCAGTCAGAATGGCTATTATTAAAAAGTTAAAATATAAAAATGCTGGCAAGTTTGTAGAGAGAAAGGAACGCCGATACACTGTTGGTGAGAGTGCAAATTAGTTCAGCTATCATGGAAGACAGTGTGGTGATTCCTCCAACAGCTAAAAACAGAAATACCATCTGACCCAGCAATCTCATTACTGGGTATATACACAAAGGAATACATTTTCTGTTTATGTGAGGAATCACATTTATTGATATGCTGGGTGGTCTGCTGTTAGTCTGATGGGCTTCCCTTTATAGGTGACCTGACCTTTCTCTCTAGCTGCCTTTAAACATTCTTTCATTTCGACTTAGGAGAATCTGATGATTATGCATCTTAGGGATCATCTTCTTGTGAAGTATCTTACTAGGGTTCTCTACATTTCCTGAATTTGAATGTTGAATTATATACAAATAGGGGTACCTGTTCTGCTGACAAACATTATCCAATAGCTTAGTCCAAGCTACCCTAGCCTTGTTTATTTGATAATATGTTCTACTTATTTGACAAGAGCATATGATCAAAAATTAGCCAATCACAGGTCACAGTACTCTCAACCGTTTGGCATCAGTGACTACTATCTAAATGTCCCCAAATCCTGTCACTTCTGAGGCTAATTCTACTCCTGATCTTGAATGCTGATATTTTAAGTTAGGTATTATATTTGCAGTTTTTATTTGGTTAATTAATTAGAGTAAGGTTTTCATCACTTACAAACAAATGAATCATAAGTAATACAGTGGTATATGATATAGTAAGTTAGTTTAGCATTATCTGAATCTTTCAAACGATATTAAATAAAAATAGCGAAAATAGTAGCAAAATGATGATGTATATTCATGAATGTAATACCTTCTTCTCCCACTCATTTAAATAATTAATAACCAAGCTATCAAACAACAATCAGAAAGAGAAACATAAAGATTTTATCTATTCAAATTGTTGATTAATAATATAATGCTCCTGAATATGTTTAAACACATTTTTTTCAAAGGGGAACAAAAATGAGTAAGGAACCAAATATGATGAAACTGACAAATTCTATTTGAAAAAGAGTCAAATGCCACAACTAAAAGAATTAAAAATATGATTATTTATACAAAAAGTTCTAAAGAACATTTATAGAGCAGAATGGACATAGGTTAAGAGAAAAATTCCTTAATTAAAAGGTAGGTTAGAACACTTTTTAAAATCATAAAATAAAGACAAGGATATAAAATATATGAAACAAAGGTTAGGAAAAATATAAAATAAATTAAAAAGATAAACTATACAATAAGTAAAGTTCCAAAAGGAAATAACAAAAAGAGGAAGAAATATGTCATATTGAAAAAATAATGATTGGTAATTTTCCAGAAAGCATGAAAAACACTGATCTTTAGATTCAGAAAGGCTATTTACAAGTAGGAATAATTAAAAGATGTCTACATGTACACATTTTAAGCTAATTGCAAGTAACTGAAGGTAAAGAAAACATAAAAGCAGACATAGGAAAGAAAGATTATCTATATATAAATTTAAATTAGACTCTGACCTACCAAAAATTAAAAATAATGACAGCCAGAATAGAATGGAATAATATCTTCAATGTGCTGAAGCTAAATGGCTGCCAACTAGAAGTCAAATAACCAGCAGAATGTATTTCAAGAGTGAAGCTGAGGCCCAGTGTGATACGTCACACCTATCATCCCAGCACTTTGGAAGGCCTAGGCAGGACGATCACTTGAGACCAGCAGTTCAAGACCAGTGTGCGCCACACAGCAAGACCCCATCTCTACCAAAAAAAAAAAAAAAATTAGCCATGAATAGTACCCTGTGCCTGTGGTTCTAGCTACTCAGAAGCCTAAGGTGGGAGGATTGCTTGAGCCCAGAAGTTTGAGATTGCAGTGGGCAATGATGGTGCCACTGCACTCCAGCCTAGTGACAGAGCAAGACCCTATCTTCAAACAAACAAACAAAAACGAAAACTTGCATAAGGCTGAATTAAGTACTTTTCAGATATTCTGATATCTAAAGAAAAATTCAAATAAACACACATTACTAAAGAAACTTCTAAATACTTGCTAAAATGAAGAACAGTAATCACAGAAAGTATAAAATGTAAAAAGCAACAGTGAGTAAGGAAAATAGGAATGTCTACATAAAGCTAAACAAATGTTGAAATACTAAATATTTATTACAAAATAGTAAAAGCAATTTTTGGTATGGAATTTAAGAACAAAACAAGATAGAGTTAACAGCTAGGAAACAAAAGCAGGAAAACAGAGAACTAGCTAAAGATATGTTGAATAATATTAGACTTTATCAGATATGCGTCTTAAAATTTCAGATAATCACCCGTCAAAAATAAAATCTGATAAAATTAGAAAAATTTTTGAAACCATATTGTTGTACAACTAAAGAAACCACAGATTGCTATCCAGGAAACTTCAAACCAAAAATGACTATAATAAATAATAATGCATTGTATATTTCAAAACTGCTAAAAGAATAGATTTCACATATTTTCATCATCAAAAATGGTAAGAATATGAGGCAATGGATTTATTAGCCTAACTTAATCATTGTATATTATAAACATATATCAAAACTTCACATTGTATCCCACAAATATCTATGCTTATTATTTGTCAGTTACAAAGAAAACAAGAAACCTAAAGTCGTAAGAAGGTTACAGGCTCACCTTTACAGAATGGCTTGTAAAGTGAATGTGAGAAAGTTGATTAACACTTTCAATGACTGGTTACTACAGTGAAGCCTTCCCAGTTGCAGTGGATTGGTTAGAAGTTATTATATCACTTGTGGAAGATGATTCAAGTTTTGTTTATGATTTTCAGAAGCATTTACAAGAAAGAATCTAAGTTTCCTTTATATGAAAAAACCAAGCATGATTAAGTTTTGCTTTTGTGGCCTAATTGGTTTTGTCTGCTCAGGGAACCCCTTGGCCTGATCTCCTTTTTATTTCATTTAACACACTTAAAGAATAGATTGTGTATAGCAGAGGGGAGAAGAAAATCTTTAATCAATGCAAAATATTTCAAAGTTACAGAAAAAGAAACAAAAATGCAGATACTTAAAAGCACACAAATAGATGGCAAAAAGAAAAAACATAATCAGAAAATGTACAAGTGTTAAAGTCTTCTGTTAAGGGACATATGATTGGATATAAAAAATACATATATAGGTAATTTTCAAAATCCTAACAATAACAGTTGCTGACGA
Organism: Hylobates moloch; assembly: GCF_009828535.3. Lineage (NCBI taxonomy): Eukaryota > Metazoa > Chordata > Mammalia > Primates > Hylobatidae > Hylobates > Hylobates moloch. Next base: position 61,808,667 of record NW_026652281.1, on the reverse strand, counting down.
GGTTGCAGAACACCATGAATCCTTCATTTATTGTGGTGGGAATGCAAAATAGTACAGACAATCTGGAGAATAGTTGGAAATTTCTTAGGAAGCTAAACATAGTTTTATCATAAGATTCAGTAATTATGTTTCTACATATTTACCTAAATGATTTAAATGTCTGTGTCCATACAAAAACCAGGATACACATTCATTCATAACCATAATAAATTGGAAGGAATTAAGATGGCCTTTCACAGGATGGATAAACAAACTGTAGTACATTTAATACAGTTGGATACTGTTAAATAATAAAAAGGAATAAACCATCAAGTCATGTTAAGACATGGATAAGTGACAGATCATATTGATGACTGAAAAAAGCCAATCTATATATATATAGATAGATACAGTATATATATATATCATACAAATATATATATCATACAGATATATATATCATACAGATATATATATCATACAGATATATAATACATCATGAGATATATAGTCATACACTATATACATAGTATGAATATATATATCATACAGTATATATAGTATGAATATATATATCATACAGTATATATATATACACACACATATATATATACTGTATGAATCCTTTAACATACTGTCTTAGTCAGTTTGGGTTGTTATAACAAAGTACCATAGGTTTGGTGGCTTATAAAAAACAGAAGCTTGGCAGGGAACAGTGGCTCATGCCTGTAATCCTGGCACTTTGGGAGGCCGAGGCAGGTGGAAGATTAAGTAATTCAGTACTTTTTGTAGGACTTCTGAAGGCTGAAGCAATGTTACCTATCTCTGCTTCTCCTTTACCACTCTTTGCATCTCTTTATTTTGTCATCAGAATCATGTTGCTGTATAATCAGTTGACATAAAGCATTTAAAGGAAGAGACGCATACGTGATTAGAGTCCCTATACTCAATGAATGATAGTTAAATTGTTAAATTTGCAAAAGACTATAGAAACGATTCTGTCCCTACTTTGCACCAAGATCCTAAACATGTTACTGATCTTCCTTAAACTGCATTTCTTCATTTGTTAATTGGAAGTAACAAAGACATCTGATTCTTTCCCAAGGCTCTGAAGTTATAATTAAATAATAAACCAAAAATAAATAAAGGATGGTTGTGAACATGCTTCAAACACAATTAATAATAAAGCACTTGTTTACTGTGCTGTAAGCTCGACAGCCAGCCAGAGTTGCCACTTTTGCACTCTTCTTTGAGGCTCCCTGGAGTTTTAACAAGTACAGGCTGTGTCCTTCTTGATGGAGCATTCTTCACACTGCAGGGTCCTTGTCAGGTCCATTTTACAACTTTGGTTTTAAATATACGGCAAAAATTTTCACGTAGTATTTTAGACAATCAGTTATAGACTATTTTGTTCACACATAATTCCTGATGTATTTCTTATATAAGATTAACTATGAAATTATATTCCTATCCAACGCCTCAGCTATATGTGTGTTATAAATGCATATGTACATGTATATGTATGTATATTTGTATATAAGTGTGTATATCTACATGTTTGTGTATGTGTATATAGATAAATGTGTATCTATCATCTATCTGTGTATGTGTGTGTGTGTATATATATATATATATATATGGAAAGATTGATATATTGCTGAAAACACTAATACTGCAGTAGAGCATAAACGTTGAATTTAATTATTTTTTTCTTTTTCAGGAATGATTAGCACTAATTCAGACATTTTGTTTTATATAAGAAACTTGGCAACATTTGCCAGGTATTATTGACTGGCAAGTGGTATAATTATGAAACTGAGAGCTGGAAGAAGCTTTAAAATCGTCAAGTAAAAATTACTAAATTCTCAAGTGAGCTAAATTGTGAGCAACAATTTCAAAAGGTTTTTATTCTATTTATTTTCCGAGTCAAATGCTAAAATAGGAATTTTATGCAATGACATTCTAAAGTAATTATTATCAACTCCAATTACAATTAAGGAATGTGAGGCTGAGAGAGTTTTATCATGTTCAAGTTTGCTCAGGTATTAAATGGCAGAGCCACACTGAATACACATCTGTGTGACTGAAAAGTTTGTATGTTCCCTGATAAGCCATGTTACGTAGAGAAATTACCAAATGATTCATGCTAGACCATGATACCAGTGAGACACAGAGCTGAGTCTAGAGCTCAGTGCCATTTCTATGACACTATTAATTGGTAGCACCAAAATATGCCAATAATGGTAGTTAATTCCTAAAAATTTTTATTTTAATAGCTCTAACCAGTTACAAAGATATGTGGTCAATAAAAAAATGGTGGTTTGTGAGCAATAGAAATTATGTATTGTGTTACAAGTTTTTGTAACTAAGTTGAAAACTTCAGAGATAACGTAAAAAATATTACTTTCAATTGCAGTTCACATGCTATTCTGTTCACATTTTATATTTATGCATGGGTATATTTGACATTTTAAAAATAATTATTTAACTTGAAGTAGTCATAAAAAGTTTTCAATTGTTTTCTAAATTAAGAAATAATAAATATATAAATGTGAATGAACTTAATGTTCAAAAAATAAATTTTGTTACAAATATTCAGAGTACTTGGAAAACAAAAAGACTTTGTTGCAGTGCATTTAAATATAAACATATTTATTTTAAACTTTACTTGCTTTGCCACAAGTTTTGCAAGGAGTGCTATTCACTTACACATATTGTAAAGAACTGTTGGGGATAGATAAAAGTGTTACTTTTTGGCTGGGCACAGTGGCTCATGCCTGTAATTCCAGCACTTTGGGAGGCCGAGGTGGGAGGATCACGAGGTCAGGAGATCGAGACCATCCTGGCTAACATGGTGAAACCCATCTCTAATAAAAATACAAAAACAAAAATTAGCTGGGCATGGTGGCGGGCGCCTGTAGTCCCAGCTACTCGGGAGGCTGAGGCAGGAGAATGGCATGAACCTGGGAAGCGGAAGTTGCAGTGAACCGAGACCGCACCACTGCCCTCCAGCCTGGGTGACAGAGCGAGACTCCATCTCAAAAAAAAAAAAAAAAAAAGTGTCACTTTTTAACAGTTCAATTACAAAAATTTGTTTTATATTTTATTAGAACAATATGATCAGTATTATTCTAAAATAACATATTTCTCTTCTTGTTTTTCAGCAATGGCTTCTTTAAAGGTAAGAACTTGTACCAATAAATCTAGATTAGTTTCATGTTTCTGGCCCCACAAATGTCATAGACAGATTTAATCTCTCTGTTGTGTCTAAATGGATCCAAAATATGCAGGTTTTAAATAAATGTTATCAATCCAAATTGTTGCTAGGCAATCTCAAAGGTCCACATATTTGGAAACATTCAAAATGTGAAAGGAAAAATTGTAACATGCTATGGAAAGGAAAGTAGAAGAACCCAAGCACCTATGATATGGATTTCATATATTTATTATGATTCATTTGAGTGAAGGTTTCTCAAACCCTTCTTCAGAAGTAACATCAACTATCGCAAGGACAAAAAACCAAACACCGCATTTCTCACTCATAGATGGGAACTGAACAATGAGAACACATGGACACAGGAAGGGGAACATCACACTCCGGGGACTGTTGTGGGGTCGGGGGAGGGGGGAGTGACAGCATTAGGAGACATACCTAATGCTAAATGACGAGTTAATGGGTGCAGCACACCAATATGGCACATGGATACATATGTAACAAACGTGCACATTGTGCACATGTACCCTAAAACTTAAAGTATAATAATAATAATAATAATAATAATAATAATAAAAAATAAATAAAAGAAGTAACATTATCTCATAGGAAAAACAAGCACTCAAGTATTGGAAATTAAAGAGACCAAAAAGTTAAAATGATAATTACCACCTACTTCCGAAAATGAAGGCACCAAATGTAGCGCTGCTATCCAATAAGAAAATGCAGTGTTCCTCCTTAAGAATGAACCCACACCACTCAGGAGTCTAACACTTTATCGACAGTAGCCTTCAAGGAGTCAACCCCAGTGGGTCACAGTGACATACAAAGCAGCAAAGTGCAGAAGCCTTCTTTGGTTCTGTGCACTAGAGTGCAAACTGTGAGAACAGAGTCCACCATCTAACATGAGGAAGGGTGCATGAATCAGCTATGCTTTTGCCCTACAGGTAGTAAATATAAACCCCCAACAGAACTGTATTTGTGCTGTTCTCATTTTTTTCTTTTTTTTAAACTATTTTACTTCCATAGTCCAATAATCAATGATTTATGAAGACAGTTCATTATCCAGTTGAAAGAGAAAAGATGACTTTTCACTTTATGTAGTTAGGGGAAAAACATAAATGAAACAAAAGACTAAAACTCCATGAAGTGAAAATAACAAGATACCATTACATACATACCAATAATTACTACATATCTACTAGAATGGCGAAAATCCAGAACACTGATAACACCAAATGCTTATGAGGATGTGGAGCAATAGGAACTCTCATTTATTTCTAGACACAATGCAAAATTATACAGCCCTTTGAACATAGTCTTGCCAGTTTTCTATGAAACTAAACTATTTTA
>NW_026652281.1:61786981-61803721 GCF_009828535.3 Hylobates moloch | reverse complement strand
TATTTTATTTTATTTTATTTATTTTATTTTATTTTATTTTATTTTTGGCAGGGTCTCACTCTGAAGCCTAGGCTGGAATGCAGTGGCATGAACTCAGCTCACTGCAACCTCCACCTCCCAGGTTCAAGCAATGCTCTTGCCTCAAACCTCCCGAGTAGCTGAGATTACAGGTGCACGCCACTATGCTAGGCTAATTTTTGTATTTTAAGTAGAGATGGAGTTTCGCCATGTTGGCCAGGCTGGTATGGAACTCCTGACTGCAAGTGATCCGCCCACCTCAGCCTCCCAAAGTGCTGGGATTACAGGCGTAAGCCCCCACGCCAGGCTAAAACTAAACCTACTCTTAACTTATAATCCAGCAATCTTGTTTATTGGTATTTACCCAAAGGAGTTTAAAACTTATGTGCACACAAACATCTGCATATGGTGTTTAGGTGTTTACAGCAGCTTCATTCATAATTGCCCAAAATTGGGAGCCACCAGGATGTCCTTCAGTCGGTGAATGGATAAATAAACTGTGATGCATCTAGACAATGGAATATTATACAGGGTTAAAAAGAAATGAGCTATCAAGCCATGAGGAGTTATGGAGGAACCTTAAATGAATATTACTATGCAAAAGAAGCCAATCTGAAAAGGGTATACACTGCATGATTCCAACTGTATGACATTCTTGAAAAGGCCAATCTATGAAGACAGTAAAAAGATCCATGGTTGTTAACGAATGGGCAAGGAAGGAATGAACAGGCGGAGCACAGAGGATTCTTAGAGCAGTGAAACTACCCTATATGATGCTGTAGCAGTAGACACAGGTCATCATATATTTGTCTAAACCCATAGAATATGCAACACTAAGATTGAGCCCTAATGTAAACTATGGACTCTGGATGTTAATGATGTGTCAATGTAGATTCATCAATTGTAATAAATGTATCTCTCTGGTGGGAATGTTGATAATGAGGGAGGCTATGCATGTGTCAGGACAGAGAGTAAACCGGAAATTTCTGTAACTTCTGATCAATTTTGCTGTGAACCTAAACTGCTCTAAAAATAAAATTTATTTTAAAAACTATGAAGTAAGTTTATTTTCTGATCCCAAAGCAGGATTTCACAATAACTGTTTCAATATAAGGCCTATATTTGGAAACCATTACAAACTTCTAAAAATTGTCACATTTGATAATATTTTAAATTAATCATATATATTGAGGAAAATTGCATGAATAGATCTCCACAATCATGGGCTTTTGTTTATTTGTTCTGTGACTTATTTTTGGAATTTCTTTTATGATGGCCCCTCTTCAGGATAAAATTGAGGAAGCTAATTCATATCCCTTGGGGTGAAGAATTTCAAATAATTCCTCATGAGTGACGTTATCTTCCCCACTCTTTTACTTTTACTCTTTTCATTGAATCTGAAGAGATGTTGAATATTATTAAGATTATTATTTCAAAAGGACTTTAAGACAATTATTACATCTCCATCTTCAAAAGACAAGGTCCATTTCATTCTCCATTCGAAGGACACCAGCTCTTCACAAAATGATTCTCCATATCTTGAATGTTGAATGAGGCGCTTTTCTCTTCTGCCTTCTTCACATGCTATCCGGTAAAAAACAGAGTGCTGCCATGAGAATGTTGCAAAGAAGGCCAATCATTATACAGACGAAGGCTGAAACTTTAACTCACAATATTATAACTTTTATATTTTTTTTCAGTCACCTTCGTTTCTAAAAATAAAATACGAGTGTCTACTTCAGGAGACTCTGGATCAAGTCCAATTAGCTTTCTATTATTTAAAAACACTATTGACCTTTAAAATCCTCTCTTTACAAATATTCAAACCAGGGAGTACAGCACTTATTAAACAGCATTTTCCAGTTTGTTTCAATTTTCTTTTTTCTGCTAGATTTTTAACTCCTTGAGAATAGAGAACCTAAGGCTGGTATATACCCACACACACCCATCTCCCCGATGCCAACATAAATCCTGGTACATTGTGGCTAATCATTTATGCTTAATTGCATTGATTTGATACTTAATTCAGATGGCCAGATGTAGATCAGCTTGTTAAAACAGATATATGATAATGTTGTATCTGAATTTATAGAGCATTAATCATGCCAACATTGAGACTGTTCAACTATTTTTAAAAAAATGTTAATGTGTTTAGTCATTTCTGATATTCCTGTCAATTTAGCATATCTCTTTTTAATCAGAAAATACTTTGGTTCAACTTCCTCTGATTTGTTTATGCTGTTAGGGAACCTGTGTGTAATTCTATAGCAACTCATCCTGTATTCTGCTGTCCCCTGTATAGAATTTTTCTCATCCCCTCCACTTTTTCATTAAATTTCCTTTCCTTAAACTATCCTTGCTTCTTTTCTTTGCTGCATCCAAAATTAGGTATAGGACACAACTAGAGGGAAAAAAGGGGCTCATTTACCCCCAAAACTTTTATAAAATATTTCAGTATATATGTAAGGTCATCAGATGAATTAATTTAACAAACATTTATTGTCTGTTCTGTGCCAAAGCTGTGTGCTAGGTGGTGTGAATTGAGAAAGTTTTGTTCTTTAAAAGGAGTCCTAATGTAATGGACTCTATTGTACATATCTAACTATTCTTTTTCATAGGAAACTCTAATTATTTTCCTGTCTGTGTTATTTTCTGTGGTGGTTTTGGGGTTATCTGAAAATTCCAAATTAAATTTTATTAATTAATGATCAGACTTACTAGGCTTGTTGTATTCCTTTCTAGTCTACGTATTAACCCATTCCACCATTATGTAATAATAATAATAGTAATAATGCTTATTGAGTGTGTATTATGCTACAGCATTAAACACTTCATATACAATATTCCATTTAGAGTTGTTAATAAGAACTATAATCTCAAATTTTACAAAAGCTAGGTGAATTGGAAAAATTTACACAGCTGGTAACACAGCTAGGTGCAGAATTCCAAACAGCTATTTCTGACCCTGGACTCTTTATCCTAACACAATAAACACTCATCTTACTAAATTAAAACAACATGCAACTTGGTACATTTTCTTCTTACCCATTAAAAAAAATTAAACTATTTTTGAAAATGACTTTTATTTCTCTCCTTTGCTTCCCACTTTCTTATGGATAAGTCCATTTAAAGAATAATAGATCAACCAGAACTGAGCAAAACAAAAAGGCCAGAAACATGAGGGGGAAAGAATCTCAAGTGCCAACTGTTCTGTTGTTACTGCTGTTTTTAAGTGAAGAGTTCAGTAGGCTTTTTACATATACATTTTAAAACCCTAGTTACGCTTGTGAGAGTAAGACCCAGTGCCCTCTATCCAAGACCCTGTCAAAAATGTCTTTGATAGGCATGAGACTATGCCAGAATGCTTTAGCTTCTCTTTAAAATAGATAAAATTGGTATGTACCTCACAAGATAAATTGAGCAATTCATCATTTTCTGTTGAATTCTTAAAGAAAGTTGGGTGAAAAATGATAAGTAAATGAATAATAGAAGTAAAATGAGGGAGTGCTGGGTATGATTGGATAGCTTATTCAATCACTTTTTGAAATAATGAAATTTCTTACTATCAAAAGCCTGAATTCATTGGATAGTCTTATTCATTGTATAAGTCTCTATTGAGTATGTATAAATCTATGTTGAGTATAGCATAATTTATACCACTATATATATATACACACATTGAGTACAGCGTACTTTACACCATTATATATATATATATATACACACACACACACAGGCATGTATGTGTGTGCCTACATATGCATACACTTATATATACACATATACAGTTTCACATGTTCCATAAGTTAAAATTTTATTAATAACTTTCTTCCTCACATAAACAGTGTTTCATCAAAATTTTTAGAAAGTCAACATTTTCTAAAACTTTTTAGGTATAAAATATATTATAATTATGAAAGTTTTGACCAAAATAAAAATAAAAAGCCAGTGGGCAACAAATTGGACCATAATTGTCACTGTATTAGATAAGGCAAAACTGTTCAGGACAAAGAAATACAATAAACTCAGAACACTTTGAATATTAACAAGACTTTTTCTTGAACACAATATCTATTGAAATCATATTAAGGAAAGAAAATACCCCAACATTTAAAAGTGTCAATAATGGTTTAATATAGAGCATGAATGCAAAGGGAATAGACAGCCTGTGCAAACATAAGCTTATCATTTTGTTCATATACCAAACAACACACATTCTGTAGAATAAGTACTTGGTTGATACCTACAGGTTAAACATGTGCATAACTACACAATCAAGAAAATCTTACCATTTCTGTCAATACACTGTATGCAAAGTGGCAATAAGATCACACTTAACAATCTCCAAAAGAAAATGAGAGAGAATGAAACACCAAAAGCAATAGGTCAGGAGAGAAGCAGAGTTGTGAGAGGGAGAGGAGAAGGCCATTATGAGTATCAGTAAGTATAACAAAATACATCTGAAATCGATAAGCTGCTCAAAACACATATTTGGAATCACAGAAATGAAACTAATTATTTCCCTGGCATTTCAAATACCAAAAAGTATCCTCAAAGCTCCATTTTTCCCCTTTGCCTTGGTACAAAGTTTCTTTTCTATCCATGTCTTCCTGCAGAAGGTTTCAAGTTTGATTTTTTACATGTATATCAACAGAAGGCTAAAATATTAACTTCAAACCTCAATTATTACTAAATCATAATCAGAGCTTAATGGAATAACCCTTATGAAAAAATAAGGCTTATTCTGCATAGATTATTTCAAAGAAATAAACATGGTAAAGGGAGGCATGGTGTCACCAACTTAGTAAGTGGTGAAAATACCCAGACATCTAAGCTGAACAATCAAAGGAAATCCAACAGAGTATTAGAGTCAATAGGGAAGAATCAATAGGAAATGGTGATATGATAGAAATTGAAATTGACACTTTTAAACTAGATAGAGAAAGCGGATATTTTGTTCAGTGGATATACCAGCATGGCTTTGTGTCAGAATTACCTGTTGGTTAGATATTTTAATGAATAAAATACTGGTTGAGCTGAAGGCCAGTCATCAGCCTGGCATAATATTTAAGGTCCTCACAGTATGTTACAACATTGGTAATATTTATATAAATAGAGAAATAATCTAAGAACAGTTTATCTTGATTATATTGTCATCAGTGAGAAAGAGTTGATTGATGAGCAGTCACTACAAAGAAACAAATAGGAGGAAAATGTAGTAGGCTAAGCTGCTAAAAAAAGAGTACAAAGAAATATTTTTAATTATTCAAGTGAAAAAAATCAAACAATTTTAAAAGAACTGTATAAAATTAAAATATGCAATTATAATCAACTCTATTGATTATGTAATTATCCATTTTGCAGACACCAGAACCAAGACCTCAGACATGCTCTTCTTCCTAGCTGGACTAAGCAATGGATTAAACTCACTACCTGCTGCCTTCTGCTCTTGCCACCCTCCATATCAAAAGAAGAAAGAAAGGAAACAAACCTTGTGGACTATCCACAGGGTAACACAAGAAGGTAGTGCTCAACCACTGCTTCAAAAATCATTTCTTAATCTACATGAATATTGCATAATTTAAACATCTCCATGCATGCAAATCGGTTTTGCTAGAGGATAAGCATCCTGAGAAGTTCAGCATCTGCAATTAGCAGCTGTTATCTTTAAATGAATTTACTGAGGTGAAATTCACAACACATAAAACAATCCATTTTAAAGTGAATATATTTGTCATTTAATATATTCACAATGATGTACAATTACCATCTCTATCTCATTCCAGAATATTTCCATCACTCCAAAGTAAAGACTCTTACCCATTAAGCATCTTCTCCCTATTCTGCCCTCTCTCAAGCTACTGGAAATCACCAATCCGTATTCTGTCTCTTTGAATTTACCTATTCTGGATATTTCCTATAAATAGGGTCATACAATATGTGACCTTTTGTGTCTGGCTTCTTTCACTTGGCACAATGTCTTGGAGGTTCATCCATGTTATTCCATATATCAGTGATTTATTCCATTTTATGACCGAATAATATCCCATTGTATGTATATACCACAATTTGTTTATCATTAGTTGAGAAAAATTTGGGTTGTTTTCTCACCTGTTGGCCATTTTGAATAGTGCTGCTATAAAATGTGTGACCATGTACTTTTCTGAGTATCTGTTTTTAATTCTTTTGGGTACATATCTAGGAGTGGAATTCAAGGGTCATGTGGGATTTCTGTTTTTAACTTTTTGAGAAACCATTGAATTGTTTTTCATAGCAACTGAATAATTTTACATTCCGACCAGCATTATACAACGGCTTTAATTTTTCCACATCCTTGCCAACACTGTGTGCATGTGTGTGTGTCTGTGTGTTTACAACCTAATGTGTATGAAGTCATCCCTCATTGTGGTTTTGCTATGCATTTCCCTAATAACTAATGATACGAGCATCTTTTTAAGGGTTTGATGGTCATTCGTATAGTTTCTGTGGTAAAATTTCTATTCAAGTCTTTTACCCTCTTTTTAATTAGATGGTTTGTCTTTTGTTGAACTGTAAGTGTTCTTTATATAGTATGAATATTAGACTTTTATCAGAGATATGATTCACAATTATTTTCTCCTCCATTCTAGATTGTTATTTTATTTTTTTGATAACATTTTTGGCACATACAAGCTTTCAATTTTGATGAAATCCAATTTATCCATATTTATGTTATTGATGTCATAACTAAGAATTCATTGCCAAATCCAAGGTTATGAAGATTTACCCCATGCTTTCTTCCAAAAGTGTTGATAGTCACGCTTATATTTATGTTTTCAGTCCATTTGGGGTTATTTTTTATATATGGCATAAGGTAGAGATTCAACTTTTTTTGCATTTGAAAATCCAGTTGAAATTACATATGAGCTTGAGAATTGGCATTTCCATTTCTGCAAAAAAAAAAAAAGACTACTGGCATCATAATAAGGATAGCATTCTGCACTGAAACTGTAAATCACTTTGGTTAGTATTCATATCTCAACATTACTTTTACCCTTCTATGAACACAGATGTCTTTCCTTTCGTTTGTCTTATTTAATCCCTTTCACCAATAGCTTTCAGTATATTAGCTAATTTAATTTCTAGGTATTATTATTCTTTGGAATGTTATTATAAATGAATAAATGAAATTGTTTTTGTAATTTTGTTTTTAGATTACTTGTTCCTGCTATGCAGAAACAAAACTGATGTTTTCTGTGTTGCTTTTGTAATCTCTAACTTTACCAAATTTGATTATTTGCTCCAGAATCTTGTGTGCGGGTATGCACACTCACACGTGTGCCTATTCTTCAAGATTTTCTATATATATGATCATATCTGCGAATAAACAATTTTACTTCTTCCTAATTTGGATACATTTTATTTCTTTTTCTTGCCTAGTTGTTCTGGTTAGAACTTACAGTACAATGTTGAATAGCCATGGTCAGGATGGGCATACTTGTCTTGTTCCTGATACAGTCTTTCACTATCGAGAATAATGTTAGCTATAGGCTTTTCATAAATGTCTGTGTTTAAGCTTTTATAGGAACAAATATAACAGCTTGCAAATAAAAAGATGCCTGTGTTCAAGCTTGAAAATTCTCTAACAGTTTAAGCTGTTACAACAAATTACCATAGACTGGAAGGCTTATAAACAAGAGAAATTTATTTCTCACACTTCCGATGGCTGAGAAGTCCAAGATTAAGGTGCTAGCAGATTTGGTATCTGGTGAGCTGTTTCCCGATTCAAGGATAGCCATCTTCTCCCTATGTTCTCACGTGGTTGAAAGGGCAAGGGAACTCTCCTCCAGGATCTCTTATTATAAAGACACTGATGCCCTTCATGAGGGATCTGTCGTCATGACCTAATTAATCATCTACCAAAATCCCACCTCCTAATCACATTGGGAATTAGAAGTTCAATATATAAATTTTTGGAGAAAAGTATTCAGCCAATAGCAACGTCTTTCACCATGTCGTGGAAGTTCCTTCTATTTCTTTTTCTTTTCTTTTCTTTTTCTCTTTTTTTTTTTTTTTAAGACAGGGTCTCACTCTGTCACCCAGACTGGAGTACAGTGATGCAATTATAGCTCATTGTTACCTTAAACTCCTGGCCTCTGGCCCCAAGTGATCCTCCCACTTCAGCTTCCTGAGTAGCTAGGACTACAGGTGTATGTCCCTATGACTGGCATGCATATATATATATATATATATATAAAATATATATTATATATAGTATGTATAGGGTCCTTGCTATGTTTCCCAGGCTAGTCTTGAACTGCTCACGTGAAGCAATCCTCCTGCTCAGTCTTTCTAAGTACTGAGATTATAGGCATGAGCCTATAATCTCATTATAGGCTCATTATAATTAGGAGGTTGGAGCATCCAACCTCCTAATTTTTCATAAGTTTTTTCTTTATCATAATAGGATGTTGGACTTTGTCAAATTATTTTAGATGTTATTTTTGAGAAATTATATATTTTTTAAAAAAACATTGACTAAGAAAAACTAACTGAAAAGCTATAATGATAATCTAGTTCTTGTAACTTAAAAAAATGTATGTGGTAGAGAATTGCACGGGCAATCATGAGCCAGTAAGCTCAAACTCTGAGAAGATAATAGAATAAATCATCTAATAATCAATTTGTAATCATCTAGCAGAATATGTTAGTAGATAGCAAATTATATGAGTTTAGGAAGTACTAATAAAATCTGAACAAATTTAATTTTTTCTATGAGACAGGAAAAGGTTATATAAAGAGGCTAGATTAGTTAATACTAGATAATCTTGTGTTTGAGTAACGCTGTTTTTTTTTTTTTAGTTCACAGAATTGCCATTTATAAGCCAGAACCAAATAGTATCAGTTTAAAAGAGCTTTCTACTGAAGGCAAATATCAAATTTTAAGTGTCATTGGTACATAAGAGAAACTCAGCATGTTTGTACATATTAAAGGAGATGTAAGTAATTTTCATTTTGGGTAGTTACAAATAAAGCTGATGTAAACATTTCTGTACAAGTTTTTATATGATAATGTTTTTCTTTCTCTTGAGTAAATATCTGATGTATTGGTTTTCCATTGTCACTACAGCAAATTATAACAAATTTGTGGTGTTAAACAACACCTATTTATTATCTCATTATTTTATAAGTGCAAATTTTACGCACAGAGTCTCTCAACTGACTTGTCTGCTTAGAATCTCAGAAGGTTGAAATCGAGGTGTCAGCAGAACTGCACTGCTCACAAGACTATGGAATATTTGTTGTCTAACACATTCAGGATGTTGGCAGAAATCAGTCCACTCTCCCTCTTTTCATGCAGTCTCCTCCATTTTCAAACTAGCAAGGTTCATTGAGTCCTAATACTTTGAGTCTATCTCATTTTCTCTTCCTTCAGCCACAATAAAGCTCCACACGTAACAGATCATATGATTATATTGATCTCCTGAATAGTTTAGAATTATCTCCCTATTTTAAATAAATTGATTAGTAAAACTTAGTTACATCTGCAAGGTCCCATTTACCAAGTAAAGTAACACTCCAGAGTGTAATACCAGAAGATGAAGGTTATGGGGGCCAAAATTCTGTCTACATAACTTGGGCCATGATAAGTGTATGTGTAACCTACTGAAAAACAAAAACCAAAAACAGAGAACACTGGATAGCTGTTGTCTGTCTTACATAGTTTTTGCCAAGCGATCTGCTGTAATTAATTTTTGCTCCTTTACAACTAGGGTGTCTTTTTTCTTTGATTGTCTTCACAATTTTTCTCTTCATCTCTACTTTGTACTAAATGTTTTCTATTAACTGTCACCACTACCTTATCGGTTTGAGTATAATGCATCTGCATGTATATTTTCTTTTTTAAAAAACTATTTTCTGTTTGTTTTGGCTTGGTTTGCTTTTCATTCTGTGTGAAGTTCTCTTAGCTGGAAATCTGCATTTCATGTCCCTCTCATTATTTTAGAAATCCTCAGCCATGGTCTTTTCAAATATCTTTTATCTTCTTGTTTCTCTCTCTTCTTCCTGTAATTCCACTTAGGCACATGTTCATATTTCATATTATTCTGCATCTCCTGATGGTCTACTCTGCTTTCTTTCTTTTTTCCTCTTCTCTTTCTGTTTTAATTTATATAATTTTTATTGACCTATATACAATTTTATCAATTATTTTCTTGGTTCTGTTGAGTTCAATGAAGACCCCTCGACATCACACTTCATCTCTCTTGCTATGTTTTTACTTTAATTCTAGAATGTCACTAATTCTTATTGTTTTTTCTTTTCTTTTCTTTTTTTTTTTTTGGTCTTGGCTGAAATAACCCCCAGTCTCTTCAGGCATGTTGTCTTTTCTTTTAGGGGCTTAGAAATATTACTCAGAAAGCATTTTTTAATTCCTTAACTTATAGTTTCAACATCTGGGTCATCTCTGAATCTTCTGTTGAATGCTTTGTTTCTTGTATGTTTCGCTTTTCTTCTCTCTTGTGTACGACATAATTTTTCATTGTATGTCAGATACAGTACATAGAACAACAGAGACAAAGGAAAGAAGTATTTGTGATGAAATGGGCATGCCTTTTTTTCTACTATGACTTTAGTCTGGGAGGTGAGTTAAAATTGCCAGGAATTATGCATTATTTGGGTATTGTTTTGCCATAGATACTTCTAGTGAATCATCAGCTCTAAATTCCCCCAGTAGTACTTTGTATTTACAGTTTTGGTTGAATTATCAGGGAGCTTCCATTTATGGTCCAGCTCCACTCGCAGCTTTAACCCTTCACTGTGCTTTTGCATCTCATGGAGAGTGTCTCTCCCTGTGCATTACCTTTCCCCACTGGTTGCTTATTTCTTGTTATTTACCCTCACTGGCATAGTAGTGGAAGGTAAGGAAGGTTATCTCTTTTTCTGATTCAGCCTCATTTTTATGTAGGGCCTTCATCCCTGGTACTCAGGTATGGGATTTTCTCAGTTATTCTAATTTTCCTCCTGTGATAGATTTATAATGGTCCTAACCCATCTCTTAGTGACTTACTTCTGTTATTTATGAAATATTGGATTCGGTATATCTCTGTGGGTTTTTTTTGTTTTGTTTTTTGTTTTATTTTGTTTTTTTTCCTGTGGTAGCTTCCCTTCTCCAAGGCTTATCTACTAAAAAATACTCTCCTGGCCACCCTCAGTATTTCTCATGCCCACTCAGGAAGGTTGTAAAGTTGAGCTTGCCATGTATGCTGCTCTCAGTGTTCCATACTCACATGTGAGACTCCACTCAGATGTTAGCAATATGTTAAAATTGTAGCAGACTTGTTTTTATCTGTTTTTAGGCTTGCCTTGTCTACTCCTGTCTACCAACATGGGTGTTAGTACTTGTGCCCTATCTTTCTTTAAATTTCATGCTGGCTTTTTCTGTGACTTCAACTCTTTGGATTCAAGAAAAAATAATTTTATATATTAGCTAGGTTTCTCTCATTGCTATGGTGGGAACAACACTCTTCAGTTTACTATGTATTTAGAAGAGACCTAAAGCCAATTGTGTGTATGTGTGTGTGTGTGTGTGTGTGTGTGTGTGTGTGTATATATATAAAATGAATGATCCTATGATCATACGTTTGGATAAATAGGTCCTTGAAAACAAGGACTGTGTTTTTATTTACATTCTTTTTGTATACATTGTCTTTGTCCAAAGAGTACTACATCTCAAGATCACAAGATGGCTTCCAGAAGCAATGGGGAATCAAGCTTCATTATCATATTTTACAGGAAAGATGTTCCATAATGTAATCTCTAGACTAAGCAAATTCAACGTAAATAAAAAGTGAGACATTTCATTCCAGTAGAGATACGAGGCAAAAAAATCAATATCAAGATGATCTGAAGATTATTGAAAATGCCAGGGAAGTGAAACGCCTTTTCCAAGATTAGGTTTCTTTGCAAAAGAAAAAGTCTAATGTGATATAAACCAAAATATTAAATAATTTGACTCTATAGGTTGGAATCTTAAGGAATTATGTTTTTATGGTAATTCTACAAGTGTATTATTACTTCTAAATTTCAAAAATTAAGAGAAAGGCAGTTTCAATGAACTAAAATAAGTTATTTCTTTTTTAAGAAAAGGAAAAAGTTTAACAGATTCCTAACATAAATATTCTAACCAATAAAAAGTGGGTCTTTTTTTTAGTTTCGTTTGTTTTGTTTTGTCTTGGCCTCTTTCATTCACAGGATTTGCCTGAGATATATCGGCCAATATCCTAGCCTGTGCTATAGACCTTGGGTAACACTCACTAACTCACAGATGTATATATTTACTTCCCATCTTTCAGCAGACAATCTACATTTATGCTCTGGCAGAACTTTATTTTTTTGTATCTTCAACCCAGAAATGTTCATTTTTGTTTTTGCATATAATCTTCTGCATGCACTCCCTATACCTGTTGATTTTTTACTTCATCCAAGCCTACTGACTGTAAATATTGGCATTATCCCTTATTCCTTCTTTGTCTTGACTTTTATCATCAATCCCTTATCATGTTCTGCAAATTCTATCTCTAGAAGGGTCTGTATTTCCAAGCCCCATTTTCTACCCACTACAACTTTCTCT
Organism: Hylobates moloch; assembly: GCF_009828535.3. Taxonomy (NCBI): domain Eukaryota; kingdom Metazoa; phylum Chordata; class Mammalia; order Primates; family Hylobatidae; genus Hylobates; species Hylobates moloch. The sequence goes on along the minus strand of NW_026652281.1, from coordinate 61,791,093 downwards.
TTTCATCATTCCTACCTGAATCATTGCAGTTTCAGCCCCACCGACCTTATCATTTTTCAAAATTACTCATCACAGAGGATCTCTGTCATTTTTCAAAATTACTCATCACAGATCTCTTTACAAAATAAGTGAACTCATAGCATTCCATATTTTAACAAATGCAATAATGTCTCATATCTTGCAGAATTAAGTGGGGCTCTAATGTATATAGTCTTTCCTAGACTCTCATTCTTTTATTTGTCTGCAAGTCTTAGATTGAGTTATATTATTCACAGACTGAATGTTTCATGAAGACTACCTTGAGCTAAACCCTAACCTCAAAAGGTCTGAGTTAAATGCTCTTCCTAGCATTCCCAGCCTTTATGGTTACCAGGAGAGTCCACTCTGACTTCATTTCTGCAAACACTTCTTGAGTGTTTAAAATATGCCAGATGTTGTACTAAATATTGTATATGTTTTTGTCATTAATTCTCACAATTGACCTATGAGATATTAACTACTATTTTCTTAATTTGATTGCTGAAATACTTATTCACAGAGAGATTAAATGGCCTATATTCACATAGCTAGGAGATGGTAGAGCCAGTACTAACATCCAGGCTGACTACAGGATACATGCTCCTCATCACAAAACTATCCTCTAATTTTATTGATCACTTGAGTGCAAGAGCAAATATTTAATACTTCTAAATATTATTTATTCTTCTATGGTTTAATTTGAAATGTCTAATTTTTCTTCCCAGTGGTTTGCAAGTTTTGAAACAAGAATTTTTATTCTATTACTTAAGTCTGTAATTCTTAGCAGTACATTGTATATAGTTGGTATTAAATAAATGTTGGGCGAGTCAATCATTTTATTCTTACAGAATCTCCTAATCTTAATGTTAGAGTTAGCTGATGAGTTAATCCTAGTGATTCTTATCATGCCACTAGTTTGCTCAAAAACTTTCAATAAATCTCTACTTCTTTTATATAAAAGCCCCAATTTCTCACACTAGCCTTGGGTAATTCCACGGTCTACAACTAACATTCCTTTTAAATGTCATATTCCACTACCTTTTTTTACAAAGACTCTGCTTGTCCCAAACTTGCTGTTTTCTTATATACTCACTTTTTTCCATCTTTTTTGCTTTGGCTCAATAGGTTCCTTACATCTAAAAGGCGCTTCTTTTTCTCACCTTCAAATGATCAAATTCAAAATTCAAGTTCTCTGTTTTACTCTTGTCAGCCATCTAAACAGCTATATTATCTGCACCATTTCAGCGGTCCAATGTCTAATTTATCATTGTTTCTCCAATGTGATATATCTCAATACCTTGCAAATAATAGGATATTCAATAAATGGTAAATAAGACAGTGTGAGGGGATAAAATCTTAGTATAAATTGTACATATCCCAAATTTAAGCAACATGACATAACTTTTATAAATGTTTTAAATGAGATAGTAAAATATATCATTAAAATAGAGATAATAGTCTTTTCAGGAAAATTAAATGGACTTGGATTAAACCTAGAGAATGCAGTAACTCTAATATGCTTTATTGCATAAATTGTAAGTAAATTTACAACACAATGAATAGAAAAGAAAAGAGCATTAACAAATTCTGTCTTTAGACCAGAGGTTAGAATGGAGAAAGATTTTATTCCAGTAAGGATTGAAATAATTATTTTGTGAGAGTATATACAAACTCTGGCCGGGCGCGGTGGCTCACGCTTGTAATCCCAGCACTTTGGGAGGCCAAGGCGGGCGGATCACGAGGTCAGGAGATCGAGACCACGGTGAAACCCCATCTCTACTAAAAATACAAAAAATTAGCCGGGCGTGGTGGCGGACGCCTGTAGTCCCAGCTACTCGGAGAGGCTGAGGCAGGAGAATGGCGTGAACCCAGGAGGCGGAGCTTGCAGTGAGCCGAGATCGCGCCACTGCACTCCAGCCTGGGTGACAGAGTGAGACTCCGTCTCAAAAAAAAAAAAAAAGAGAGTATATACAAACTCCATTGCTACTCTTATAAATATTTCTTAGAAGAATCTTTCTAGATATGTAGAAGGATATGCTGTTTTTCGACAGTGTATAGTGTAAAACAAACACAGGATAATATAAAATCAGAATTGAATTCACTTAACCTACAAATCAGATTTCTATTTCAAAAGTTAATGAGAAACTATATAGAAGAATTATATAGGTGTATTGGGGGAAAACCAATTAGTTTAATGTGCTAGATGGACTGTTGGATTTGAATTAGGGAAATAAGTTAAATATGAAAAACAAATGCTATTACTCGCTGTAAGATATTCTAAGTTTAATCTTACAATTCTAAACTTTGTACTAGTAACTTGACTTTGTAGGCAATTCTATGCAAAGAGGTAAATTACAGAGGTCAGTTTTGGCTTACATTTCTAAACTGATGCATTGCTTTTTTTGCTTTCCAGTGATTTAAGAAGGAAAGAGAAAAGATTATAATCATTTATCTTCCTAACAATATCTGCTTTCCACACCATACTCTGCATCTCTAAGTTTAATGTTTCAATAGCAAATAATTCAGTAGAGAAACGGCCTTTCTAAGGGAATATTTTTGTGGCAAGATAATTTTTGAAATATCCATTTATGACTTCTTTTTATATGTTAGCTATTTCTTTTCTAGTAGGCTCTGCTCTGCTTGCCTTCTGAAAGATTTGTGGTGGGTCTTCCAGGCTTTTGTTTCTGAACAAAATTTACTGAGACCTATTGAGGAGAACATATTTTTAAAGTAACAGAAGATCCAGTGAGAATAGGAAAATGGGAGAATAATGACTTATGCAAAATATTTTCTCAAATATCAGAATAAAATAATCACCCCTATTCAAAGCCACACCTCAGGCTTTAGCAGATAGAGAAAAGGGGACAGTTTGGGTCATCCTCAAAGACAGACCGTATACTGAATGGTACGTGTAGCTAGAATAATAATAGAGAAATGTCCTATCAAAGCCAACCTTGAGAAACATTGCTCTAGCACCATGGAGTTTCATGCAAAATGAGGCATTATTTGAAAACATAATTATATTCTTCTATTGAATGAGCTGAGGTGTATGTGTGTTTAAAGGTGAATTTACCTAAATCAGCAGCTATTTTTCTACTGGCTCTTATCCTCCATTGGCTGAGGATATCTCAACTGGCATTAATATCTTCCTATATTTTTAGTTGTATACATAGAATTGTCCAGCTGCCATCCTCAAAAGTGGCATCAAAAAAATATCAGAACAGGAAACAAGGTACTTTCAGAGAACGCAAGTGTAGATGCATTGTTACCACCAAAGAGTAGGGAGTAGGGAGGGGAAGGCTGCATGCAATTACCCTTTATCCATGTGTCTGAAACCAGAAATAAAGCCAAGGGAACAAGGATGTTAATACAACCAAATTGGCAGTTCAAAAGAGTTCTGGCAGCAGTGTAGAAGGTGGGTTAGAAATTTTATTGCATGTTGTCGGACAAAATTGCCAAGATATGATGAGCTCAAAATTAAAAGTATGGCAGCAGGAAAGAGATACATGGATGAATTGGAACAATTTTATTGAGATGTATAAGACAGCCCTGAGAAACAAATAGATATGAGTAACAGAGTTGACAGCAGGTTTTTAAGAATCTGGTAGATAGTTGAGATGTTCTCTGACATGAAAAGGGTAGAGCACTTTTCAAAAAGTTTGTAAATTTCATATTGGACATGTTATTCTGAGAAATCTGTGAGAAGCACAAATTTAAGATTTCAGAGTTAAAGAGAATGTTCTGAGCTGGATATAGTTAACATTTTAGATTTTTTTTAATTTTTGAGAAAGGAATGTTTTAGTATAAATAATTATCAAGAATTACAATTAAAGAAGTACAAATGGTCATAAATTGTATTGAAACTGTATGTTTAGTGAATTAAGTCACTGAAGCAGAAATAATTAAATAGTACAATATCTGAAAAATGAGAAGCTTGTGCAGAAAAGCAGGATGTATAAAGATATCATTCTCAGTAAACTATCGCAAGGACAAAAAAAACAAACACCGCATGTTCTCACTCACAGGTGGGAATTGAACAATGAGAACACATGGACACAGGAAGGGGAACATCACACTCCGGGGACTATTGTGGG
>NW_026652281.1:61682148-61786581 GCF_009828535.3 Hylobates moloch | reverse complement strand
GATATTTTCTTATGTTGGCACAGTTTTAAGTTTCCAGACAACTTGGGAAATATATCCTTATTTAATACCCAAATCAGCTTATTAAAGGTACTTTGAGAGATATTATTTTTATTTGGAGGATAGAGAAACTGCTGGCCAGAGAAAGCAAAATGTCTCTCTACAGTTAATAACCAGAGTTAATTACATAGATGTGGTGTCATTCTCACACCATCACTCCATCCATTATGCTCTATTTTTTTCAGGAAATTATAGATAATATCATAGTTACTCAGTAATTATGTCTTCCCTACACATTATAAATGTTATTTTTACAGGCCAAAAATTTTTTTATCTGGATTCAAGGGTCAATCATTTGAATCTAGCAATAACAAACTACCACAAACAGGATGGCTAAACACAGCAGAAATGTTTTTGTATCATAATCCTAGAGATATCTGAAATCAAGGGATCTTCAGTCCTAGACATATCTGAAATCAAGAAGTTAGCAGAGACATGCACCCTCTGAAACTTGTAAAGGAATCCTTTCTTTACTCTTCCTAGGTTCTTGTGGTTTGCCAGCAATCTTTGGCATTACTTGGTTTGTAGAAGCATATATAGCTCCAATCTCTGCCTTGGTTGTATGTAGTGTTCGCTCTGTGTAATTCTGTTTTCATATAGCCTTCTTCTTATAGAGACACAAGTCATATTGGATTAGGAGCACCCCCTACTCCAATAGGACCTCATCTTAATGTAATGAATTACACCTCCAACAACCTTATTTCCAAATAAGGTTGCATTCTGGGTGATTGAAATTAGGAATTTGACGGCTCTTTTTTTTTAGAACGACAAAACTCAACCCATAGCACCAACCATATCTGAATATATTAGTAAATATTGTATACCTCTAAGTTTAATCAAACAAATGTATTTTAAATATTGGAAGACACGTTTAGAAAATTCAGAGATAAAATTTTTGCATAAATTACATTAACATAACACCCCCCAGAATTTTATAATACTTAATTGACAAAGACAAAAGAATGATTTATCTTCTTACATTCTAATTTATATAATTAATATTTTTATTTTCCATGGTATAAAACAGCATGCTTCAGTTTTAGTTTACTTTCTATAATTTTAAAATAATTTCATGATAAAGACATAAAAAGATCATTTTCACTATATTGATTTGAAAAGAATGTAATTTGCATTTTGTTTTATAGATAAACAAAAAAAAATTACCATGAGAAAATATTATGTATATATAAACTAACTTAACAGTTTTAAATATGTATTTTAAATAAATAACATATTTGCCATTTATACAAACATATCTTTTTTAATGAGATGATTAATTCATGTAAATTCATATTATATGCATAAAACCATCAAAATAATACTGACTTTAGTCTTTATTGATTAAGGACTAAATTTAATGTATCTCTTTGTAGACTGACATAGAACATATATTCAAAATATATTGTAACTAAAGACATAGTCATACTGTTACTAAAAGTTCATTCAAAACATTCAAAATTTTTTACTGCATTTACCATGCCATTGAGAAAAGTAGATGTTTACTCTGCTACCACGGAAAATGGTTTGAGGTAACTACATCAGAACACAGAACAAACTAAAAATTTAATAAATCTTACATTCTATTTATCTCCAAAATACATCAGGTCCATGTTTACTCAACAAAAGCAATCTAAATTAATGAGGTAATTGGAAATTCAGCAGTTAGAAATCCATTTTTTTTCTCCTCTTTGATTGTAAGTGTAAAATAAATGAGGTCTATATCACTGCTTATAAATCATAGTTACTTTAAATAATGACTATTCATGTGCCTAATGTCTAGGAATTATAGTAGGAAAATAAATATTCATTTTTATAAATATTTATCATTCAACATTATGATATGAAAGCATATGCGATATGCAATGCAAGCAATGCACCTACGTACACAGTTAAAAGAGAAATCAGCAACTCAATGAATGTCAAAGGTCCTCTGAACAAACACAATTTTCAACTAATTTTAATTATGTTGGCGAATTCTGCTCAAGTGCTAGGTATGTGGAGTCAATTGACCTTTGATGCCCAATCCTTAACTATTGGGAAATGACACTAGGAGAGCTCTTGTCACTTCCCTTATTCAAATTAAAGAATAAGCAAGGAGCTATGCTATCTATTCTCCTCTGTGAACTATTGTTTAAGGGTTGTAGAACCAAAGATATAGTTGCTGGCTTTTAAAAATTAGTACTTTGAGAAAATAAGATGAATGATATCAAATCAAGTTTTCCTTTCATCAATTATAGATTAAATAATTTTTGTGGGATGATCTAAAATTCTATCAAGTATAAATATAGGGAAAACATGGTGAAATAGGTAAAAGCTAGAAATGCATGAGTTCACAGGTAGGCTCAATAGTCTTTCATTTAGATTTTCTTCTGTGAGCCATTTAGCTTCTCAGTCTTCATTACCTCATCTTGCAAATAGGGAAAATAATTGTAACTTCCTCATAGGTCTATTGTTAAAACTAAATAAGACAATCCATATAAAGCAACTGACAGACAGTAACTGCTGCATGCATTTTAGCTGTAATAATCATTAATGTAGTGGTTCTATACAACTGTTTCTATGAGAAAATATTAAATCTAGCAAATGCTCAGAAGACAATTATTTCAAATTCTCAACCTGTGTACATTTTTATAACAATTATTAATTATCATTATATAAATACATTATTACTCTTTTTTTTTTTTTTTTTGAGACGGAGTCTCGCTCTGTCGCCCAGGCTGGAGTGCAGTGGCGCAATCTCGGCTCACTGCAAGCTCCGCCTCCCGGGTTCACGCCATTCTCCTGCCTCAGCCTCTCCGAGTAGCTGGGACTACAGGCGCCCGCCACCACGCCCGGCTAATTTTTTTGTATTTTTAGTAGAGACGGGGTTTCACCGTGGTCTCGATCTCCTGACCTCGTGATCCGCCCGCCTCGGCCTCCCAAAGTGCTGGGATTACAAGCGTGAGCCACTGCGCCCGGCCTTATTACTCTTAATAATACTTCTACCCTCCACTTAATAAACGTGGCTCCACTATGGTCCCAAGTGACCAGACAGATATAAAAATGATCAGTATGCTTAACATAATCTAAGAAAATGTCACTTTTAGTCCCAACTTACAATATGTGCAGAGGCAATTTTAGGCCAAACTTAATTCAATTTAACAGAATAAATTATATAGAATGTTTCAGAGGATTTAAGAGTTTAGATAATGAAATGCAAGGGAGGTGAGGCTGCTGGAAGAAATGTGGGACTCCGGAAAAAAATGAGATATTTAGATGGAGGATGAGGTTATATGATAGGGTATGCAAAATAATTTTCCTTTTCTGACTACACACAAAAGTTGTCAGAAGCCTGATTATTGCTTTTTCAATATGATAAAATGCTAGGTTCTGCTTCAAAGTGTCTCCTGAGTGAGAGCATAAGCTGCTCATGAGGATCTGGTTAGATCCACAGCATAAAAAAGTGTTATTGTTTCTCATAATTGTTTGTAATTCACTATACTGAGGAAGGATGGTGAGGTGGAGGGGAAAAAAACATTAAAGACAAAATTAAATTTTATGTTGGTTTTTTAATTCAAGTAAGCAGCTAATTTTAAACAATGAATTCAACTGAATTCAAGTTATGATTTTTATCACACAAATCTGCTCATAATACATATAAGAATTTCTACTGTTAACATCTCTGTTATTGATAGCAATAAAAGGCTTGCCTTTTAAACAACAGAATTTTTTATTTAAATTGTCCAAGATATTAAAAGTAAACATGTTTCCTAAATTATAATCAGATTTAAGCTTTGTAGCTTACAGGTCATGGGAACTATATCCTATAAAATCCAATTTAATGGAAAAATCTACTCATAGGAGAAAAAAATCATAATGTTACTTTATGTAGATTCTGTGACTGATACATATTTAAATCATCTCATTAAAATATAGGAAAGTTTAAGATTATTTACACTCTTTCAGGAAAAAAAGATAATCCAGTGGACACAAAAAAAGAGTCAAGTTATACATTTTTGGATTATCATTTCCTGCCCACGATTTACTATTACATGAACTTGGGGTGGAAGAGCATGCATGGGCGATAAAGTGGTCGGGACATAAATGACCTGTGAAGAGGTGAATTCAGTTGAATAGTCTTTGTTAATGTATTTTTCTTCCACGGATATTAGCATAAATTGGTCTCTAACAACAGCTCAAGGGCCTTCTAGAAAGGACTAAGTGACCACCCTTCAAGACTTCAGTCTGTCAATCAAATCTTAGGAAAACTTGTCCTTAAGAAAGAGGAGAACTTAAAAAGGAAATAAAAGAAAATTTGAAAAGAAAAAAGAAGAGAGGGGAAAAGTGGAGCTTGAAGGACATTATTGACTCAGTATACAGATCGGTAAAAAGAAATGAAATAGAAAAATATAAAATAAGTAAAATAATTTGAAGAGCCAAAAATAAAGTTCTTGGGCTGATTTTAACCCACTACACTGAATATTTTATGATTTATATATACTGTGATTTTTATTATCAGGTTGCCTACTACAGGTAGCGTTATTGACCAAGAACTCTTGTTGCTACACGTTGAATTTCATCTTTGTGTTTTGCACTGAGAATAATTACTCTAGACAGATCATTTCTTAGAAACATGAGCCTCTTTTTGAACTGAATTTCACTTAAGAACTGTCCACTGGTGTTGTCCAACTTTTTGTATGCTGGAAGACCATCTAAGATGCTTCATCCAACATTTTCTTTCTTTTCCCCTCACTCAGAGTTAGGCTACATTGCAGTCTGACAGCTTTCCCCAACTTTTCTGGCTACCTACCTATATCCTTTTACTTATACATTTTCCCTTATGTGATCCTTATATGTTTATCCTGTCTTGATATTTTGTATTAGTCCATTCTCACACTGCTATAAAGCCCACAACTGGGTAGTTTATACAGGAAAGAGGTTTAATTAACTCACAATTCCATGTGGCTTGGGAAGCCTCAGGAAACTTACAATCATGATGGAAGGTAAAGGGGAAGGAAGGACCTTCTTCACACAGTGGCAGGAGAGAGAAGTACAAACAGGGGAAATGCCAGACACTCATAAAACCTTCAAATCTCGTGAGAATTCACTCACTATCACAAGAACAGCATAGGGGAAACCATCCCCATAATCCAACCTCCCTCCAGATCTCTCCCTCAACATCTGGGAATTACAATTCAAGATGAGATTTGGGTGGGGACACAAAGCCTACCTCTATCATATTTGTTTCTCAAAGGACTCAGGCTAACACAAATTTGTCTTTCACTTAATTACTATATTATCTATGTATTATTTTAAAATTTGCCATTTCAAATCAGGAATAGGATATGTTAGCATAAATAACATTGTTTTGTGACTGTTCTGTTTTCTGAGTAGAAAGTCAGATACCTTGTCAGTCACAGGTTATTTTCAAATATTTTTTTTCAGCACCTACAACAGTGAGAATACTTCGTCTGAGATCCTGGACTTTAAAGGTAGTATAGCCCATCTCCAGAAAGTTAACCACCTATACCCCAAAACACTTCTCTTAACAATATGCAGGGTTTCATATCAATATCCCTATGCTTTTATCAACAAAAGGAAAAAATATGTGGGGAAAAATTTGTTCTAAAGAGAAAACACTATAAAAAGATTATTTTATTTCTAGGAAAATTCAATATCTATAAATAACTAAAAAATCAAGAAATAATATCTATGATCTCCAATGTAAATAACTCACTTCTTGGCCTCTCAGTCTATATTGTGAGTCAAGAAATATAAATACAAATAATCATAATTATTTAAAAAGTTATATTGGCTATCTGCTGTATTTAAAGCACTGGATAAAAGCAGCCATTTAAAAAATGGCCCAGAATCCTACTCTAAAGAGCTCTCAATCCAATAGGGGAAACACAAACATATATTATTTTATTATGTTACATTTTATAAAAGTTGGTCATTTATCAAAGTGTTGTGGGAAGACAGAGGCATTAATCATTAATTCAGACATGAAGAGTTAAAGATAGTTTGACAAATAAGTTTATATTTCAGCTAAGCCTTAAAGGAAGAGAAGAGGTTTACTAGGTGGTAACATTAAAATTCTAAAGCAAATCAAAAAGTTTAATGATAAAAAAGACAGCCTATAAAAATCAATAACTGGATTATAAATTCACTTTATCATAGGAGACTTGGGCAACCTTTTATACATGTCCTATATAAATTATATTAAAAACAAGTAAGAGAATTACTCATAATATATAAAGTTAATATAAATAAATGAGAAGAGCAATTATAAATTATAAAAATAATATATTGACATAATTTAAAGAAAAACGAAGTATGGTAGAATTCTAGGTGAGGCTAGAAATTGTCCAAAAAAATAGTGAATTGAAGACTACACTAAGAAATTAACTTAGAACACATAACAGAATGTCAAAAAGTTGGTATATTTATGTAGATATATAATTCATGTATTTCATATGTAACAGCAGTTATAAGACAGAAGAAAGGAATAGAGAAAATGTTTAGAAAGAAAGCAAAATTTAAAGAGAATTTTCTCTAAAAAACTGAAGACTTTTTAAATTGAAGAAAGGAATAATAGTATCCTTACATCAAATGTGTATTCTGAGTTTAGTTCATATAACATAGCACTCACATACACCCCCACAGCCCTGAAAACAATCAGAAAAGGAAATTTTTAAATAATAATGAAAAACACAATAAAACAAAACAAAATAAGCCAAACACTGTTCTGAAGATTTGGACAGCTATCAAGGAAGCCAGAGTTCAGAGGCTAAGATACCAGAAAGAAGGCAAACTCATTGAGATGAGCCTACAATTCCAGGCAACATTTAGAAAGGCAATTAAGGATTCCTAAATAGTGTGCATTGAGAGACAAAGAAGCTGAGCAGTAATGTGACAACCAGCTGCACAGCTCCCGTCTCTTCAAGAGAAAGGGGATGAAAATTAGAATTTAGAATCCACTAAGAAGGAAGGGCTCTCCCAATCAACTCAGAATTTCTGCTTAGAATTCTGAAGAATTACTCTCTATGACTAAAGTAAATAAGAAATAAGCAGGCAATAAAGAATGAAAGCAAACCTTGAAACAGCACAATTCACAGTTAAATTGAGGTGATGTCTTTTTATTCTGAATGCTCGATAGAAGCTAAGGTAACTATCCATTTGAAGGAAGACAAGAACTTACAGAATTTCTGGAATGTATCAAACACAATGTTCAGCATCATTCAAAAATTGCCAGCAATACCAGAAGACAGCAACAGGAGAGAAAAAAATCAAACAATAGAATAAAACTCTCAGTGATTTAGATATTCATATTGAGGGGTAGGCCTTTAACATATTAATATGTTCAAGATTTAAAAATAACTGATTAATATCTTAAAGATAAAAAGATGAAAAAATTAACTATATACAAAATCAAATGGAAATACTAGAAGTAAATATATGTAACTAAAATTAAAAACTTAATAAATGAAGAAAAGATTCGTGAGCTAAAATAAATATCAGTAGAAAATATCCAAACTGAAATAAACATGAACAAAAATAAAAAATGTAAAAAAGAGAATAAGGAAAAATTAGGGACTGTTGAAATGTTCTAAAATACTATAATTTAGTTCCAAGATGATGAAATAAAAGGAATGAAGGAGAAGTAATATTTAAAGAAATAATAGACAAGAATTTTCCAAAACTAATAAAATTTTTTTCATATATTTATGAAGCTCTAGAAAACTCAGTCAAGATAAATGGAAACAAAACTATACCAAGGATCTGAAAACCAAAGACAAAGAGCAAAATCTTAAGAGTAGTCAAAGAGTTTCAAAAAGAGTAACGATAAGACCAAAACATATAATGAAAGCATATGGATAATTAATCTGACCAAGCCATCTTTCTTTCTTTAACATGCCATCTTCCAGTATAGGGAGAGAAACTATTAACACTTTCTTTCCTAACCCACATTCTGACTTTGATACTATTTCCTGTACATACTTTTCAGGTGTTTTTCCATAGTTCCTCTGACATTTTATTTACACACAAAAAAATCTACTACCAGTGCAAAGACCACCAGAATCTGAAACATAGGTAGTAGGTAGTAGGAATTTGCTCTACAAAGCATGTGAATCTTAGCCACACCCACCCCCAGATCTTTTGATGTTCTCCTTCCAGTTCCATTACCTTTTCCTTCATTACCCATAACACATGTTGATGAGAGAATTTAAGAGATTGTGTGAATTTTTAGCACTTATTCGTTTCTTTTGCTTCCATAAGCATTAATTACATCAATTAAAGTTTCCAAATTAAGTTCCCCCAAAATGTTCTGATTCTAGAGTCATTGTCTCCTATAACACAGATTTTTATTTAATTATTGCAGTAAATTTAGAAAACACTGGTTACAGCAAACAGCTGTGGCAACTAGATTAAAGTAGTATTTAACTGGGTTAAAATTATAGTAAGAAGCGTGGGAGGCGAGAATTCTACCACTGAACCACCAATGCTGGGGCCTGTCGTGGGGTGGGGGGAGGGGGGAGGGATAGCATTAGGAGATAAACCTAATGTAAATGACGAGTCAATGGGTGCAGCACACCAACATGGCACATGTAAACATATGTAACAAACCTGCACGTTGTGCACATGTACCCTAGAACTTGAAGTATAAAAAAAAATTGTATGTGAAAAAAAGAAATTAACATATAAAACTTAATAGCATTTCTATAAACCAATAACGTTTGGCTCTTATCCGAGAGCCATATCAAGAATGAAATCCTTTTACAATGGTCACCAAATAATAAAATACCTAGGAATACATCTAACCAATGAGGTGAAAGATCTCTATTAGGAGAACTATAAAAATTGCTGAAAGAAATCATAGATGACACAAACAAATGGAAAGACATTCCATGCTCATGGATTGGAAGAATCAATATCATTAAAATGTCCATACTTCCCAAAGCAATCTCCATTTTCAACGTGATTTCTACCAAACTACCAAAATTATTCTAAAATTCATATGGAACCAAAAATGAGGCTGAATAGCCAAAACAATCCTAAGAAAAAAGAATAAAGTTGGATGCATCATATTACCCAACTTTGAACTATGCTATAAGGCTATAGTAACCAAAACAGCATGGTACTGTTACAAAAATAGACACATAAACCAAGGGAACAGAATACAGAACCCTGAAATAAAGCCACACATCTACAGTCGTCTGATTGTTGACAAAGTCAACAAAAGTAAACAAGGGGGAAAGGTCCTCCTATTCAATAAATGGTGCTTGAGAAATTGGCTAGCCATGTGCAAAAGATTAAAACTGGACCCCTGCCTTTCACCATATACACAAATTAACCCAAGAGGGATTAAAGACTTAAATGTAAGACCTCTAATTGTAAAAATCCTAGAAGAAAAGCTAGGAAACATGCTTTTAGACATCAGCCTTGACAAAGAGTTTATGGCCATATCCTCAAAAGCAATTGCAACAAAAACAAAAATTGACAATTGGACCTAATTAAAGAGCTTCTGCAGGGCAAAATAAAACTAACAACAGAGTGAACAGACAACCTACAAAATGGGAGAAAATATTCACAAACAATGCCTCTGACAAAGGACTAATATCTAGAATCTATAAGGAACTTAAATCAACAAGCAAAAAGCAAATAACCCCATTAAAAAGTGGGCAAAGGACATGAACAGACACTTCTCAAAGGAATGCATACAAGTAGCCAACAAACATGAAAACAAAAATGCTCAACATCATTAATCATCAGAGAAATGCAAATCAAAACCACAATAAAATACTAACTCATACCAGTCAGAATGGCTATTGTTAGAAAGTCAAAAAATAGCAGAAGTTGATGAGGCTGAGGAATAAAGGGAATCCTTATACACTGTATGAATGTAAACTACTTCTGCCACTGTGGAAAACAGTTGGGAGATTTCCCAAAGAACTAAAAATAGAGCTACCATTCAACCCAGCAATCCCATTGTTGGGTATATACCAAAAGGAAAATAAATTGTTTGACCAAAAAAAAAAAAATATATATATACATATATATAGTCACATGCTCCATTCTTATCCAGTAAAAATGATCTTAAGGGTATATAGTCATCCTCCAATTTACATGTTTCATTTAAATCATACTTCTTAAAATTAGATTTGAATTACACTTAATACACACACACACACACACACACACACACACTAGACATTTGTCTTGACACTGTGAAATCTAGGGGTTGAGGGCCAAGAGCTCTTTCAGTCCTCCAATGTTGTTAAGGTGCTTGCCTTTTTCAGAGAAACAGAGCTGTCAGAGTAGCAGACTGGCAATTCTGGCAAGAGTTGATCTTGTAGTCTTATATCCAAGGATAGTCTGGAGGCAGAATTCCATCCTCTTTGAGAGATTTCAATCTTTTTTCTTAAGGCCTTTAACTGATTGGATTAAGCTCATTCACATTATTGAGGATAATCTGCTTTACAGAAAGTCAACTGATTAAAATGTTAATCAAAAAAAAAAAAAACTTCTTAATCCAGTCTATCGTTGTTGGACGTTTGGGTTGGTTCCAAGTCTTTGCTATTGTGAATAGTGCTGCAATAAACATACGTGTGCATGTGTCTTTATAGCAGCATGATTTATAATCCTTTGGGTAAATACCCAATAACGGGATTGCTGGGTCAAATGGTATTTCTAGTTCAAGATCCCTGAGGAATCGCCACACTGACTTCCACAATGGTTGAACTAGTTTACAGTACCACCAACAAGGTAAAAGTTTTCCTATTTCTCCACATCCTCTCCAGCACCTGTTGTTTCCTGACTGATCTCCATTCTAATTGGTGTGAGATGATCACCATTCTAATTGGTGTGAGATGGTATCTCATTGTGGTTTTGATTTGCATTTCTCTGATGGCCAGTGATGATGAGCATTTTTTCATGTGATGTGACACATATACACCATGGAATACTATGCAGCCATAAAAATGATGAGTTCATGTCCTTTGTAGGGACATGGATGAAGCTGGAAACCATCATTCTTAGCAAACTATCGCAAGGACAAAAAAACCAAACACCGCATGTTCTCACTTATAGGTGGGAATTGAACAATGAGAACACATGGACACAGGAAGGGGAACATCACACACTGGGGCCTGTTGTGGGGTGGGGGCCGGGGGGAGGGATAGCATTAGGAGATATACCTAATGTTAAATGACGAGTTGATGGGTGCAGCACACCAACATGGCACATGGATACATATGTAAGTAACCTGCACGTTGTACACATGTACCCTAAAACTTAAAGTATAATTAAAAAAAAGAAAAAAAAAACAATTTCACAGCAATTTCTAGGCTGATCTTAGACCAAGCAACTGGGCATCAAGCCTAGCCATGCTGCACATAAAATTAACCTCTGAGTGCTACAACTTCTCAGTGGAAATGCAGTTAACTTTCTCTGTGTCTATGCCATCCTTCAAAAGTTACCAGAATGACTCCACCTTGTTGAGTCTTTTATCATGTCTTCAACATCCCCAGCTTTCTACTTCCCCCTTTGTGCCACTTCTTTTTCTGCATGGTACAAGTGTAGAGTTTTCATAATAAAGCCCTATGTATAATAACTGAGGCAACAGGTTAACTCTCTTCTAAATATTCTCTTGGCTTCTGTCAAGCAAGGGTACATAAGCCTTATAGCAAACTAGATTATGCTGGGCTAAAAAGAGCCCCAAATCTTGGCCCAAACAACAACAGAGATTAATATACTTTCAACTCCTCTTCTGTTGGTGAACAACCACAGCTCTTTTCCTTATTAATTTCATTCCAGAACTCAGGCTGTCTCTAAAGCAGCAGTCCCCAATATTTTTGGCACCAGGGACCAGGTTTGTGGAAGACAATTTTTCCATGGACCCGGGTAGAGGGTGGGTGTTGGTTTCAGGATGAAACTGTTCCACCTCAGATCATCAGTCATTAGATTCTCATAAGGAGCATGCAGCCCAGATCCCTGGCATGCAAAGCAGTTCACAACAGGGTTCACTCTCCTATGAGAATCGAATGTCACATTTGATCTAACAGGAGGCAGAGCTCAGGCAGTAAAGCTCACTCACCCATTGCTGACCTCCTGCTGTGCAGCCTAGTTCCTAACAGGCTACTGACCATTACCTGTTCATGGCCTGGGAACATTACAGTTCTTGAGGTAGAGGAAAAAGAGAGATTTTAAATCATATACAAGCTCTGCCCTAAAATGACATATGTCACTTCTGTCCACATCTCTTTTGCTGGAAAAATTCTGAGTTCACCAGTGAGTCTTTATAATATTCTCTAAGACAGACCTATTTGTTTCTGGAAAATTATATGCATTTAAAGCCAAAGATCTTGTCTAGATAAAATCTTTAAGGCTGAAGACTCCATTCTTCTACTAGTCTTTGTATCCTGTTCTTCCCCTGGCCCTTAGCTTAATGACCACTGCCTTAAAACAATTTTAAAAATAGGTCTTTTTGTTGTGGGCTCCTGCTCTTGTTTAGTGGAGAACACTTAAAGAAAAGTATTCTGGGAAAGCTTGCCACTCCATTATGCCCTGATAAAATTGCAGCTTCAAAACCACCATAATAACCATTATAACTTATAGTCTTTTTCAACACTAGAAACTGCAAATTGTGGAACTCTCAGTCAACTTTGACTGTGGGTCACAAATTCAGAGTGATTCTTAGGAAAGAATTTTTTTCCCCATTTCTGGCTCAAATTTGTCTTGCAAGACTCCTCAGAAAAGAACAAGAAGTATCCAATATTCTATTTTTTTTTCTTCCATTTCCCTAACTTTTACAACCTCAATCATTACCTTGGTCTTCAACCCAAGCAGAGCAATTTGACCAGTTGTTTCATTGATGCATATCAAGAGTCAGTAAGTTTCCACTCCGTGGTGGGTAGATCCCTTCTTCTAGCCCCATCTCAACTGCATTCCACAATATTGGTTTTGATACTCATGAGCCAAATCTTCTTTCAAGTAGGGATTGTGCTCATCTATATATATATAACAGAAACTTAACTACCTAAAAAATTTTCCACAACTAGCATCTTCTATGTCTATATAATTAGGTGGAACTAGGAGTCACAAGACTACTCCTAGTTACAGAAGTTGCTAGAAAATCTGGTTTTAAGCTGAGCTCATTGCCCTTCTGAACACAAAGTTTTCTATTAATACAAGAGAATTAACACTGTGTAGGTAACCAGTAATCCTGCCATAGTGACCACATGCCTTTGACAAGAACATTTAAATGAATATAAATCTACACAATGATAATATGGTTGTAGCATCACAACTATACATGATAATAACAACAGTTTCCATAAACAGAGTTACTTCTTTCTGAAAATTACCCCAATTATCTTATTGAATTTTTACAGAAAATTTGCAAGCACATCTTTATAGTAATTTGATTGATGGCAAAAGTGAGGGTCGTTTAGCTGGTAAAAGGCAGAGCCAGGGATCTAATCCATTCTATAACCACAGTCAGTTGTATCCACTATACATTTGCTCTCTAAATCTTATGACTGGAAAGAGAAAAGCTTACAAGCAACTATATTGAAAATAACAGGACCTATTAAAGCAAATAATCTTCACAGAACTCATTTAATAAGTAAATCAAAACTAGACAACATCAGCGCTTCAAACATTTGTCAGTGAATTCAAGCAGAAAAAATGCTTTTGATTCAGCCTTAGCCAAGAATTCACTTGAGACATTTGAAGGAAAGACTTAAGGAACAAGTTAACTATCGATTTATTTGGATTCTTTATGGTTTATTCCACATTAAGAAAGATCATCAGAAAGTAATATTGCTGGAGTATATTATTTTAGCTCCTTGTAGAAAGGCTGTCTCATTTGTAACCCAAAACCATCACTAAATGCAATTTAATGTTGTAAAAAAGTCTATATGATAGATATTTGTTTCATTAATAAAAAGAAAGCTATGAAGAAAGATACAGCTCATTTTGTTACTTATTACCAATTTTATAAGAATCATATGATAAATATGTAAAATATGGTTCCATAGACAGAAAATATTTAAAGACAATTTTTAGCCCTAATTAACAGGAAATGCTGAATTGAAATGCCCTATTGCTATAACTAATTACATGGATAAAAGATGGCACGTTGCCAACTTCTAATGTGTTGATCTGGTTTGGTATGTTAACTTTCTTCTTTTATGATATGAGTCACTGTCAATTCTTTTTGAAATTAACCTATGTAACTTACACAGGAAAAGTAACATATATGACAGATTGTTAGACAAATTTACTTATATTCAGAACAGTCTTAAGAATATAATCTGTTTGAGAAGTATGCTTTACCAGTAGAGAGGGAGCTTGATTTTTAAAAAGGATAGTTTGAGAATTTCTCTAAGAACTATTTCTTTCGAATAAATCCAGGTCCTGTTTTCAGAATGAAATTCCTTTACTATATGATTCTAAAAATGTACATTCTTAAAAATTTAAAACTAAGAAGAGTAAAAGGACAAATTATCTTCTAGAGAGCACCCTATGATTCAATTATTTCCTACCGGGTCCTTCCCTCATCACGTAGGAATTATGGGAGCTAGTATTCAAGATGAAATTTGTGGGGGACACAGGCAAACCCTATCAATAATTAAAAACAAAAATCACATGATCATCTCAATGAATGCAGAAAGAGCATTTGACAAAAATCCAGCATCCCTTTATGATTAAAACCCTCAGCAAAATCACAGAAAGAATGTACCTTAATGTAATAAAAGCATAGAAAGAATGTACTTTGATGTAATAAAAGCCATCTATGACAAACTCACAGCCAAAATAATACTGAATGGGGAAAAGTTGAAAGAATTCCCCCTGAGAACTGAAGAAGACAAGGTTCACCACTTCTATTCAACATAGTACTGGAAGTCCTAGCCAGAGCAATCAGAAAAGAGAATGAAATAAAGCGTATCCATATCAGTAAACGGGAAGTGAAATTGTCTCTGTTTGCTGATGATATGATCATATACCTAGAAAACCCTAAAGATTCTTCCAAAGAGCTCTTAGAACTGATAAATGATTTCAGCAGTTTTAGGATAAAAAATTAATGCACACAAATCAGTAGCTCTGCTAGATACCAACAGTGACTAAGCTGAGAATCACATCAATAACTCAACCCCTCTTACAATAGTTGCAAAAACATAAAACAAAATACTTAGGAATATACCTAACCAAGGAGGTGACAGACCTCTACAAGGAAAACTACAAAATAGTTTTTGTATAGTTTTTGAATAAGTCTCATGAGATCTGATGGTTTTTTAAAAATGAGTTTCCCTGCACAAGTTCTCATTTTATCTTGTCTGCCACCATGTGAAATGGGCCTTTCACCTTCCACCACTATTGTGAGGCCTCCCCAGCCACATGGAGCTGTGAGTCCATTACTGTAGTTCCTTCACCAAAAAGCACTACTTTTGACACTACTGTGTCAAGAAGTCACAGACGGTATCTGTTTGCCACTGGAAAGTCAGACTATCGCATGCTAATTCATTCTATTATATTCACAATTAATACCAACCACCATGGTCAAAAATTTTATCCAGCAAATGTTTTTGCTTGTTAATACAGCTGGAAAGAAATAGCCATAACAAATTCCAAAAATTGTGCATTCTTATTCATTCCAATCCAAAGAAATTGCTATTGGAGTTTTCTCAGATGTTTGATACATCATTGAAAACTAATTACAATGTTTACAATTAAATATTGATAGAAAGTATCATTAAAATAGTCAAACTCCACTACAAATTGAAACACTGCTCAGTTTCATGACTGATTAAAATATCTTCCCAGAAGTTATTCTCAGAAAAGTATCCAGGAACCACTTTTCTGGTAAATAATTTTGATGTTACAGTATTTCAGATGTTCTGTCCATTTGACACATTTATATTCATAATAAATAAATACAAAATAATCAAGATATTTGCATTTTTGAAGTTACAAATGGTAACTTTAAAAAATTTCTTGGAATCTAATTGATTTTCTAAAATAAGTTATTCTAGTTTAGTTCATGGTAAATCATAGACATTTAATAAGTTATGTAAATGTAATATCTAGTTGCTTTGTAGGTATGTGTTTATACATATTTCTTTGTCAAGAACCTTTTTATTTTACTTTCTAGTGTTTTGATATAATACTAAATATATCTATGTGTCTTTTTGGTTTTATATTGAAGTTATGTTTTCTTAAAGCTCTTCCTCTTAGCTACATCTTTATTTGATTTGGCTTGGTTAGATTTGATTATTTATTTTTTGGAGACAGGGGTTTACTCTTGTCACAGGCTGGAGTGCAGTGGTGTGACCAGGGCTGACTGCAGCCTCAACTTCCCGGGCTCAAGTGATTGTCCCACCTCAGCCCCTCCCAAGTAACTGGGACTACAGATGTGCACTACCAAGCTCGCTGATTGGCTGTATCTTTATATTTGACTTAATCTTCTTTTAAGACATTCAGATTTTCACCATAAACCCAGTGAAAAGAAGAATTGCTTCTCTATTGAGTGTCTCTTGTTCCTTAGAATCTGAGAGTTTCATATAATAAGCACTCAGTAAATATTTACTGCATTAGAGAATGAATAAAGGAATGAACAACTATTTTGGAAATTCATTCCAGTGCCCTGCATTTACAGTGAATTCTTTCTATTCAGTTCATATTAAGAAAAAAAATCCATAATTTTTACTCATAATTTTGTGTCTGTGTACAAAATGTTGAGCACAAACTTTGGGAGAAATTTTCCTCAACACAATTCTATTTGTTTTCTTTGGAAATACTGATTAAAATTTCATATTTCCACTCAACATCAAAATTATTTCAGAATACAAAGCAAATAAATTTTCTCATCATACACCAATTTCTATAATTTAAGGATAGAAAATGGCATTTATATAGTTATATATGCATAAATTTAAACAATATCATATTAAATTAAATAATATTAACAATTGGGAATATTACTTCTATTATCAGCTTATTTAAAATAGTTTAAGACATAATAATCAAATACATTTTGGATACTAAATTTCAAAATATTTGTATGAAAATTTTTACTTTCTAATGTAAAATAAACAAAAATTGTGAGATTTTTATGTGGGAAATATTTATTTTCGAATTGTAATGACAATTTTTACAATGTTAAACAAAAGAGAGATTGCATTTATTTAAATAATTTATAAGAAAGAATTTACATTGCCTGTTCCCTTTTTGTTGAAAGATGTCATTATTAATACGTAGAACTGTATTCACCTGGTAAAGACATCATTCACACACTCCATAAAGTTTTATTTTAAATTAAAAGAATTTTTGCTTTGGCATTAATCCTATTAACAGAATAGAGAATTCAAAATTATGTCAAGAAGCAACACAAGCTTTTAACACTGTAATAATTGGCACTGTTCTGTAGATGATATTAAGAAGCCCAAGGTTACAGAAGGATGGAACTAATAACTGAATGGTTCAAGTTTTCTCACTAATTATATTTTATTATTACAATAAAGCAATCAATGAGGAAGGGGCTTAAAACTACATAAAAATATGGCTTATAATTTAACAATTTTTAAATGATCACACACAGTACCTTGTATGTAAGTGCTGCTCAAAAATTATTGACTTTTAAAAAATAGTAATATATTTTAATAACGTTGTTATTTCCCTAATATAAACTTGTTTTAATACAAGAAGAATGAGGGCACTTAGTCTTTCTAGTGATCTGATACCCTTGTCACCTAGTTCTTTATTTTATTTACTCTTCGTTTTACTGTCATTTTTGATAAATTTTTTGTATAAAGCAATAACCTACTCACTATTTTACAGTTATTTTTATTTAGAAAACTCCATTAACATTTACCTCCACATTTCCATGCCAACACCTGGGACCTATATTACCCTAAAATATTTTCTCCTTGATACCATTTTGGAAGCAAGTTTTTGATCAATTATTACCCAAAATATATTGATTATCTTTTTATTTCATAAAGACCAATTTCTTAGTCACGCTACTTACTACTAATATATAAACTCCCATCTTATTCTACTTTTTTCTTTTACCCAGCCTTTCTTCCTTTCTTCCTACCACCTATCTTCATTCCCTCATTTATTTATTCAGAAAACACAGGTATGTGGCAATCCTTAATATGAAACTAAATATCTGGGGGTTCCTTTGTGGCTCTACTGCCTGAGTTCCTTTTCCCAAAGTTAAACTGCACTGATGTACTCAAGAAAGCACAATATTATTTAACTTTAATAACTTCATTTTAAAATCTGTGCTCAAATTGTCTTTATAGACAAACAAAACTGACTTTATTGATTTTGTTCAACATTTAACAAAATTAAAAACAGTTCTAAACAAAGAGTCAATGTCTGAATCGACTTTAACTTTCACGTTCATCTTGCCAAATGTGGTACTTTTAGTTAGGCCCTCTGTTACGGTTCTTCTTAGTGTGAGAAATTAAAGACTGAATCTGATCCTGCTCACAGGAATGCACTGTGTGAGGTCTTACTTGCTCCCAAGCTTATACTTGTGAGATAGATATATATTCACAATGAATCACAATGAACATACATGAATATGTGTGTTCCCAGTGTGAATGCTCAGTTACCTTACAAATTATGCCTACAAGGTACTTTACGGTTTGCAGATAATCATGACAAGCAGCAGGCACAGTCATCGCTCTACATAGAGCCAGAAGTATCCACGGAGAGAAATTAATCTTAGAAGAAAACTAAGACTACTTTCTCAGATGATCTTACAGAATTTTCACCCTAAGCAAAGGCATCTTTTGCTGCTGTGTGACCTCTGAGGAAAGTCCAGAGACCAGGAAAGTCAAACTTTCAGTTGATACGATGCTGCTCTGTTCTCCACTCTAGGTGAGATCATACTTTCTGACGATGCTACTTTAAAGAATCTCCTCTCCTTTGCCTGTGTGTTGATAACTTTTGTCAGTTTCTTGCCACTCTGATAACAGTAATGTGTAAATAAAGTTGTTTGGAATGTATTTGTATATTTACTAAGAAAATTAATTTTTTTTCTAAGGGTAACTAAACACATGTGTTTATTTTTTTCCATTTTCCTTCCAAATGTAAAGGGAAAATGCTTTACTCCACCATTGAAACTTTGTGAAGCTTTCTCTTTTTGAACATTTAGAACTTACTGCAAATTTTTATTAATGTATTACTTGAATTTTCAAATTCAGAATCAGACAAACTTGTACAAATCTGTCCTACTACTTAAAAGCTATGTACCCTGGACTCTCAATTTCTCTGAAACTCAGTTTCCTCATCCATAAATAGAACGCTACCAGTGCCCACCTCACAAATTGTTATGTTAAATGGGACATAATGTGTTTAATCAATGTTATCAACATTATAAATATTTTATTATAATTGCAATCATAATGATAAAGAGTATTCATCTCAATTGTTTAATAAACACTTTAGTTTAATTCTAATATCTTTCAGTAAGTCTGAGTATAAAGATATTGTATTAATACAGACAGCTTTTAATAAATAATTTCCTTTTGTATTTGGTAAACTTTTATTATTTGGAAGGATATATTTGATTAACACAAATACTCAAGTTGAGACAACATGAACCAAACACAAATCATTGAAATTAGTATGATTGTTGGCAAATGGCTGTATTCTCAGAATAAATTATGCAAACAACTCAGAGATTGAACAAATAAAACAAACACTGGAAATATTCTTGGAGATTTTATGTTATCTATGGAAAGCATGAAAAACTAATTCTTCTTCCATTTTCTGTTTTCATGACCACCCCTTAAGAGATGTCAGAAATGCAATTGGAAACTAAATCAAGATCACAAAATAGTACAATTCAAAATGCACAGAAACATGTATTTCTCTAGTTTATTACTTCAAAAGTCTCTATGAAACCTTAGTATTTCTTAAACTTATATATTATACTACGATAGCGGGAATTTCTTTTCTTAATGCAGCTATTCCAACTACATCAACTAATTTGAATCCTAAATATTTTCGTTTTGGCATTAACAATATGGCAAAGGAAAAACCTTTAGGAGAAAAATAAGGTATCATAGACGGAGATGTAAAATATACACAAGGAAAAAGTGGCAATTGTGTTTAACTAGCATCGTCCCTCTGAACGTGACAGACACTGAGCAATTGTTCTCAACATGGAATCACATACATCAGAATCACTGGAGGCATTTTTAAACATTCATCCCCAGGACATGAGTCAGACTCCCCAAATCAAATCTCCAGAACGAAAATCTGAGAACCTGCATATTTAACAAGCTCCCAAGGTGGTTTTTATACACATGAAGATTGATAAGTTCTCACCTTAGACTGATTCACCTGATCTGTACCCAAAGGTTTCAGAAAAATGATTAGGTAAAGAGGAGCCTAAAGCAGTTGTACAAAAAATCCAACTTTGGCATATATAATTAGTTCAGTGTTCTTCTTTGTGCAAAATAGCTGATCTATTATTCTATGAGCTATCATTAGTAGGGGATTTACTAAGTCTCATATACTGTGTGATAACTGCTTAGCATACTCATTTTATCTTTATCTCCTAACTCCATAAACTAAATACTACTATCCCTATTTCACAGATGAGAAGAAATGAGATCAGTAAGATTAAGTACTTGCCTGAAGTATTTTGATTAGTAAAAAACAGAAAATGAATTTTTAACTCAGGCTTGAATGATTTCAAAGCTCCTGCTTCTGACTACTATATAATAACATCTAATGCGTCTCTACGGCACTTGGTATTATCATACAGACTCCCATGCAAATACTAATTAATCTTAACTTTTGAGGAAGGACTGTCTTCTGTCAACACGGTCTTGTCATAAAATATTTTATACCTGGTACTACTTATTAATGTTTATAATATGTTTACTTACACTATCTTCTTGGATCCTCAAAACAGTTCTGTGACATAAGACAAAGCAAATTATCGTCATCATCTGCAAATGGAGAGATTACGATAATACCAAGTGCCATACGGATGTATTAAAGGACTGGGGACAAGAATCCACATCTTTTATTGCCTGATATATTTTCTTTTGCTCCCACTATACTGACCCACTAGAAGACAAGAATTTCTTATATATCCACTTGAACTCAAACGTTTGTCTAGAAAAAAATATTTTAAAGACAAAATATGGTAAAAATTTGGCCAACTGATAGCAAGTGAAGAGGTGACTTGCAATAATAATGGTGACTTTCCAGTGCTATAAAAACTATAAACATTTTCCAATGCTGTAATTACAAAGTTTTGCTCTCTTCCCCCCTATTCTCTTCATCCTGCCAGAAGAGGGTGAAAACAGCCAATATCTGACACTACTACCTATATTAAGGCTGTATTATAGAGTTACAGTGCTAATCTCTTCCTTACAGTCTTAAGTCTTTTAATCTTGTATTTTATAAAGCGGAAGTATAATCCTAGCTACATATAGATGAATCACTTGCCTATTCAACAAACTTTTATTGAGTGCTCAAAATGCATGAGGACCCATGCTAGGTACCAGGAGTACAGAGCTGATGAAGTCACTCCCTTAATTAGCATTTACTTTCACCTACTCAAGATCCCATTGACTCCTAACTTAACATGCAATTTTAGAGTGGAGATATTTGAAGGGAAAAGTACTTTTAAAGTTGGCATATATTTTGTTTTAAACCTTTTAAGTCTACAGTAGAATCATGTATTACTTGCTTCCAACAGAAATGTAAAATTGCCTGGGAATGACTACTTCTCTGGCACATTTATGCTTACACTTAGTTATTTCAATGTGAAAATAAAATTGACTTGAAACTTACCACTTTCATATATTCGTTGTGGTGATTTAAGTTAATTTCTTTTCCTAGACGAGTTACCTCATCAGATTAAATGCTTTTCCCTGCCCAATGTTTCAATGTTATAACAAACTAAGTTATTACATGGAAGTTACTATGACATAAATCTTGACTTGTTGGGTTCCTGGCCTGCTACTCCATAGATATTTTAGGCATATCTTATGCACAGATACCTGGTAACCTTATACACTGAAGAATCTTAAACCTCACAGAGGACATAGAGTAAACATAATTTTGTTTACTTTTACATTGTTCTTCTAACAAACGGGGGTCTAATCAGAAGACAGAAAACACACAGTAATCTGAATGAGGAATGCTTGATGTAAAGAATTACTGACTTATAACAGAGAATTAGAAAAATAAAGGACTGGCTAGGAAGGAATAAAAAGAACTCTGAAAAATATGAGTAGAAAATGTATGCTATAGACACTGCCTCTAGGGTGAGATAGAGTACCCAAGTAAAGGGTTACATTTAGAAGAATTTCCTCCCCTTTTGGGTTATTTTCCTAGTACTGAAATCCAGATCTCATAGGAAAGTACAAAGCCTTGACTCTGGACAGTGGAGACATTCACTGTGGCTACAAATCTCCTTGAGTCTGGGTGCAGCGTAGGTCACTGAGAGGAAGCACCGATCTACGTTAACAGTTCAGCCAAGTGCTGCAGGAGCTTCACAGTATGGCAGAAACTGGCCATGTTGTAGGATCTGGGCACTGCAAAAACCACATGTGCTATAGGAGCCTGCCTACAGGAACTCACCTGACTCCGAAGAAAAAAAAAGTCCCTTCACTTTTCAGTATCTCTTCTGCACCCTCCACTGACAAAGTTTAGCCTCAGTGAGCTAGCAAAGAGAAATATTATAGGGTCCATCTCCAGGATCGCAGAGCAGGCTATTCAATGTGGATTTGGAGCTAAATGTATAACTGACACATTGATGGTAGTATAATTTTTTATTTCTAGTTAACCCAATTTTAAGCTATTTTGAAGATATTGAGAATCTTGGTCATTGCTGTATGTAGAGGGTCACTGCCATCTTTTAATAAAACTTTGTCTAATTTAGTGTGAAATCCACAGAAAGCATTAGTGACTGCTATGAAAAGGTATAATGTAAATGTGATACCATAAATATAAAAGAAAACAATTTAGGGATTATATCGCAGTAATTTCCATAAGATAAGAATCTCAAAATTTAAAAAGGTAGACATATTTTATAAAATTTGATTAGTTGTACCAATCAAACGTGTTAGAAGAACAATTTTTTTAAGCAATAGTAAGTTTTTCCAAATAAATGAGTCAGTTAAGCCTAAGTAACTATTCCTCAAATTAGGTAGAAATAAAAATAAAAATTTGTTTCCTTACATTTTTATATAAATATCTAACTAAAATGCATCTCCTAAATAAGATTTTCCACAGAAACAGCATTGAATAGAGATGTACTAAAAGATATGCCTAGAGTCCTGAAAAAAATCATAGAAAATATACCAAATCAGCCAGTAAACAAAAGCAATATATAGATATACAGAAAGCTCTGGGAAAATAACAGAAGGAAAAAACATAAGTAATACAAAATGGCAGAATGTCTGCATATGTGTGTATGAGAGTCTTGATTTCTCAAGATATTCACCGCAAATATGTGCATGGAAAAAGCATTTCATAATTCATATATTTTTGTCTTCTGGGACAAAAATATATGAATTTTTGTGGCAGAGTCAAGGGTTTGTAAAGAGTGAAACTAGGTTTTGTCTGGAATGTTTGGATGTGTGTTTGTATCTGTGTGTCTGTGGGTGCATGCACAGGCACACACACACATTCTTTGCATGGCTATTAACAGAAGAAAATTTGGGATTCAACAATATGGCTAAAAGCAAAAGGTCAGTGTTTTGAAGTCATTTGCAAAGTAAAGTTGCGCTTCAGAGAAGCAAGGGGCCAGGGAGTTGGTCTTCAGAGATAGTTCATTAGGCAAAAGAGTTAAAACTGTAAAAGAATCCAAAAGATACAGAGCAAAAGGGGAAAACTCTGTTTTGGTAGGACTCTCCCGTTTTACTCTCTGATCGTGATTTACCTTCTCATTATCTGCCTAAAAAAGATGAACTGATTCACCTTTATCATAACTAGTCATTCTTTATTTCAACTTGCGTGTATAGTGTAAGTACACTTTTATCTTACTGCAAAATCAGATTATACTAACTCATGGTGCTAGTAGCTTAACTTCCCTGAGCTTGTTGCTTCTCCGTATCTTGTTTGTTGTAACCAAAGTAAGTTAGAGATACAGGATATTGAGTTAGATATGAGTTGCAAACTCCTTTTCCCACTACCAAACCTATGTCTATGGCTATAAACGCATCCATATTCTCGTTTCCACTGATCCAAATGAATTCCTAATAGATACAAATGCTCAACATGTACTGCACCTTCCTCTTCTATCTTATTAAGGAATTTGTTATCATATTATTCACACTCCCTATTGAATCATAATTCTTTCTCTTCCTTATTCTCACAGTATAAATACATGCTCTATAATCTACTATCTTTGAAACAATCCCCTTTTAACTCTCCAGGTTTTTCTCATTTTTCTGCTCCTTCTGACAACCAAACTTATAAAATCATTTGTCTACAGATATCTTTCTCTCTCCCTTCCCATTCATATTTTAACCCACAAGACTCTAATATTCATCTCTGTACTCCATAAAACCACGTTTATAAATTGCTAAATTGCCAAATTGCCAAATTCAACATAAATATTCTTTTTTTGTCTTATTCAATATCACAGTAGCTCAGTAGTAATGATTACTCTCTCATTAAAACATCTTTTCTTGTCTTTTCAGATATACTGCCTTGCCTCTTCTCCTACCTTCTCTGTTTCTTTTGCTGAAGTTCGATGATTATGACAATATCCTCAATAAATTAGACTTAATTAGATTCACCTGTGTTTCCCTCTGGCGCTCTCTCATCAATTGTAAATAGTTGGAGTTACTCATTATCTAAGGAGTTTGAGGGATGTTAAGGGAGATGAGGACAGTCATAATTCTTCTTTTTTTCTTAAGAATATGCATGCGTTTGTTTTATAAAGACACACACATACACCACCACTGTCACCAACCACCACAATATCTTTGGAAATATGACTAGGGAATTTTTACTTTTTAAAAATATATGTAGAAAAATTAGCCTACCTACTGATATTGGAGGCTAGTTAATTTGTCTGTTTTTTTTCAAACTTCCAAAAGCAACTTTTCTTTTAGAACAAAACCTCTTAAGAGATTTTTCTAATATAAATAAATGACAACTTAAAAACTTGCTTAAAGCTTATAAATGCCTAATGCTTTGAAGAAACTGACATCGAATGATAGCCTGATCTACAGCACAAATTTGATGTGGCCTTCATGACGTTTATTCCATCATGATTACCAGCATCAAGGTTTTCCTCCTCAGAATTTAGGTATCAACAAAACAAATATTTTAACAAGATAAAATAATAGACTATAAACTTTTAACATTTAAAAGAAAGCCAAGTGATCATTTTCCCTCGTCTCCAGATTTTTTAATTAGGGGATTCAAGTACATTGTTTTGGGTCAAGTTTCCCAGAAACAGACTCTATGCAAGTAACTTACTAAGGGTGGATTAACAGAAGAAATCCACCAAGAGAATAGCCTACAGGGCACAATAAGGAAATGTGCAAGCAAGGGTGTAACTTCAGGAATAGCCTTAGCTTCAGCACGATCCTGGTGGATAATTTGGAGCGTGAGTTATGTAGCAAACATTATCCTGCCTAGAAGCAAGAAAGCTAGGCTTTTATTCTCCTGCCACAGTGGCTCTTTGGATACTTGCGACCCAGGAGACATTAACTCCCAGGTACTTCTGGCTCTGGCTGTCCATCTGGGCAAAACATATTGCAACAATACAAGGACATTCCACTGAGGAAGACTGCAGATGTGAGCTGTTTGGAGGAAAGCACACAGAAACTGGGGGATGTGTGCATCAAAGCAGTTCTTTCAGTAGCAGATTGAAACACAGATAACTATCAGTAAGATATAGAAAAATTAAAAACAGTACAATAATTCACCAAATTGTCCATTTGGATGATTATGAAGAAGAGCAATCAGCAGTTGAAGAATTCATGTTCTTTACAAGTGCATTTAGAATATTGATAGAAATTAAACCCAAAGAAAATAAAAGAAGAAAATAATAATATTATAAAAAGATATTCAAAAATTTGGATGAAATAGACAAATTCTTAGACAGATACAGTTTATCAAAGTGCAATAAGGGAAACAGAAAATCTTAACAGTTAAATAACAAGCTTTAAAATAGAGTTTGTAAATAGTATTTTATAGGAAAAGCTTCAGGTGCCGAGAGTTACAAGTGAATTATTCCAGTCACTTAAAAAATAAATATTACCAATTATATACAGACTCTTTCAGAAGATAGAAAAAGTGAACATTTGTCAAGAATTACGTTAAGAGGCCAGCTAACCCTGACACCAAAATTTGATGATAAATTGCAAGACAGGAAAATTACAGACCAATCTCCTTTATAAATATATAGACAAATATTGCAAATAAATAACTAGCAAAATGAATCAGCAATATTTTTAAAAATATTAGGACAAAATTGAGTTGATTCTAAGAATGCAAATTTGTTTTAGATTTAAAGTTAAAATATGATCATAATACATTAAATGTGTTTACGTTCAATTAAGTTAATATACTAAGCACAATACAATGTTTTCAACACAACTAATGATCAAATTCATATAATCACAACTAGACGCAAAACATTATTTAGAGAAACTCAACTTTAATTATTAAAAATGGTAAGAGAGGAATAGAATTGAGCTACCTTCATCTAATATTGGCTACCTTCAAAAACCCTTCAGCAAATTTTTAATGTAATGGTGAAACGTTGAAATTTTCCCAGTTAGATCAGTCTCAAAACAAGGAGGTCAACTATCACAACTGTCATTCATTATTGTGCTAGAATAATTTGTTGCTCATGTAAAATTAAAATAGATTTTTATATATTGAGGTTGTATTCCACATTCTTCCTAAATGCACTTAACAATTCTAAAAATGTATCTGTAGATAATAAATATTTTATTTATTTTAGATACATTTTTGGAGTTGTTAAGTGCATTTAGGAAGAATGTGGAATACAAGCTCAATATATAAATTTCTGTTTTAATTTTGTATGAGTAACAAATTATAGGACAGTTTTAAAAAATATTATTTACATTAATATAACAAAAATAAAATGTTTAGATCTTAAATACAAAATGTGTAAGATGTTTAGAATTATATAAAAGATTAATGGGAATTAAAGAAAATGGAAATAATTGAAGGAGTAGACAATGCTCACGTTCATGGAATTAAAGACTCAATATCATAAAACTATCAATCTTCTCAAACTGATATAACGTGTGTGTATGTATATACTTCTAACAAATATCCTGATTACAGTTCTTCTCTCTGTGGTTAACAAGCTCTCTGATACATATACATATATATCAGATATGATAAATATACATATATATCAGATATGATAAATATAACATGATATATATATCAGCTTGTATATATATATAGTGTGTATATATATATATACACACACACACCCACACACATATGATATATATACACGTATATATTTATTCATATGTATATATATGAAGAAATTTAAAAAGCTAAGAATAGCAATGATGATTTCGGAGAAAAACACAGTAAGATGATTTGCTCTACAAGATATCAAGATTTATTTTAAAGTCATTCTCTTAAGATAATATAATATTGGAGCAATGATAAATATACACCAATGGAACAAAAAGGGAGGCAAGAAACAGACTGTTACATATAAGGATATTTCATCTGTATAAATGGGCATTGCACTACACTGCAGAGGTATGATCTTTTTATTCAGTGACACTATCTCAAACAAATTTTCCAGAAGTCAAGCTGATATTAAAAGCAAAAATCAAATCTGAGTGGACTGTAGATCTAAATAAGGAAGGCAGTCGAATAATCTTCTAGAAGGTATTATGAAAGAATGCATCTATTACCTGTGGTATGAATATAAATAAATATTTAACCAAATACCAAAGGCACTAACTAAAAATGAAACAACTTGTAATGTGGGGTCTATTTAAATTAAGAACGTCTTTCACCGAAAGACACGATTATGACAGTGAAAACACAAATCACAAGGTTGCAGAAGATATTTGTAAGACATATTGAGACAAACAGATCTTGTGAAGTGCATATAAAAAGGCACTTAAAATTAATTTTTAAAAGTCAGATAACCCTCAATCTAAGTGTCCATCGACAAATAAATGGATACAGAAAATGTCACATATGTAAATAATAAAATATTATTCAACCATACAGAAGAATTAAATCCTGTCATTTGCAGCAACATGGATGAGACTAGAGGTCACTGTGTTAACTGAAGTAAGCCAGACACAGAAAGATAAACACTGCATGCTTTCACTCATGTGTGGAAGCTAAAATAGTTTATCTCATGGAGGTAGAGCATAGAATGGTGGATATCAGAGTCAGGGAAGGGTAGCAGGGAGAGAGTAAGAAAAAGAGCTTCGTTAATGGATACAAAAAATACAATTAGATAAAAGAAGTAAGTTCTAGTCTTACATAGCACAGTAGGGTGACAACAGTTATCAATAACATATATTTCAAAATAGCTAGAAAAGAAGATGTGGAATGTTTTCAACACAAAAAAATGATGAATGAGGTCACGGATATCCCAATTACCCTGATTCGACCATTACAAATTATGTGCATGTATCAAAATGTCACATGTACCCTATAAATATGTACAATTATGTATCAATGAAACTAAAAACAATTTTAAACACTTAGAAAATCCAATTTATAAACATATGGGCAGAGTCTTAGCTAAGTAAATTTTTGGAGTAAAAAAGAGTATATTCAAAAGGCCAATGTACATATTAGAAAGTGCTCAGTCTCATTAACTATTAGGAAAATTTGTTAATAAAAACTGGAATAAAGTATTACTGCATACCCAACACAATGGTTACATTTCGAAGATGCATTAGAAAGTCTTCAGATCTACATGAATCACATATACTGCTAGAGGAAGTATAAACTTATCCAAGCACTTTGGAAAACAGTTTTGTATTACCTACGAAAGTTGCATATAAAACACTCTGTCAACTCCACCTCCACATATATGTTCAGTAGAAATGCATGCACATGCAGTATAAATATTAAGCTGAAAAATCTAGGCACAAAATTACATATAAAATGTGAATGTAAAAAATTCAAGATAGAAAAGCTAAAACAAAGTGTTAGACATATAGATGGTGATGATCTTCTGGGAGTGGCAAGAAGGGAGGATTGGTCATGCTGGTATTCTTCAACTTTTTAACCTCAGTTGTGATTACACAGATAATCATTTTATAATAACTTATTGAGCTACATATTTCTGTATGGAACACATATAATAAAATA
Organism: Hylobates moloch; assembly: GCF_009828535.3. NCBI lineage: Eukaryota > Metazoa > Chordata > Mammalia > Primates > Hylobatidae > Hylobates > Hylobates moloch. The sequence continues at coordinate 61,757,202 of NW_026652281.1, read as the reverse complement.
TAATAAAAGCTTTTATTATATAAAAACTGAATGTGTAATGAAATTTTTAAGATACGCACACACACATGAATTTATAAAATTGTTAATTTAAAATTTAAGGTAGGAACCCACATTTAAACATGAACATGGTAGTTGTATCAGGGTCCTCCAGAGAAACAGAACCAATAGAATATATACAAGAGTGCACGAGTGTGTGTATGTGTACATGTGTATACACAGTGGATACTTGAACAACCTTTGGTTAGGGGTGCTGAGCCCCTGCAAGGTCAAAAATTTGTATATAACTTTTGTCTCCCCAAAACTTAACTATGAGTAGCCTATTGCTGACTGGAAGCTTTACCTATTGATAAACAGTTGATCAACATATATTTTAGGTTTTATGTATTATATACTATATTCTTACAATAAAGCAAGCAAGATAGAAGAAAATGTTATTAAGAAAATTAAAAAAAGACAGTATATTCACTATTCATTAAGTTAAAATGAGTGATCATACAATGAGATACCATCTCACACCAATTAGAATGGTGATCATTAAAAAGTCAGGAAACAACAGTGCTGGAGAGGATGTGGAGAAATAGGAATACTTTTACACTGTTGGTGGGACTGTAAACTAGTTCAACAATTGTGGAAGATAGTGTGGCAATTCCTCAAGGATCTCAACTAGAAATACCATTTGACCCAGCCATCCCATTACTAGGTATATACCCAAAGGATTATAAATCATGCTGCTATGAAGACACATGCACACGTATGTTTATTGCAGCACTATTCACAATAGCAAAGACTTGGAACCAACCCAAATGTCCATCAATAATAGACTGGATTAAGAAAACGTGGCACATATACACCATGGAATACTATGCAGCCATAAAAAAGGATGAGTTCTTGTCCTTTGTAGGGACATGGATGAAGTTGGAAACCATCATTCTGAGCCAACTATCACAAGGACAAAAAACCAAACACCGTACGTTCTCATTCATAGGTGGGAATTGAACAATGAGAACACTTGGTCGTGGGGTGGGGGAAAGGGGGAGGGATAACATTAGGAGATATACCTAATGTAAATGACAAGTTAATAGGCACAGCACACCAATATGGCACATGTGTACATATGTAAGAAACCTGCATGTTGGGCACATGTACCCTAGAACTTAAAGTATAATTTAAAAAAAAAAGAAAATGAGTGATCATAAAAGTATACAACCAATTGCCTTCTCACTGAGTAAACTGAGGAGGAAGAAGAAGAGGAAGGGTTGGCCTTGCGGTCTCAGTGGTGGGAGAGGCACAGGAAAATCCATGTATAAGTGGACCATGCAGGTAAAACCTGTGTTGTTTAAGTGATATGAGAATAAAATTGGCATTTTGTCATGTATGATTAGACCCAAGCCCTATAAATGCATGTCTAAAACAACAAAACAATAATTTCAGGGAAAAACTATAGAAATTGATTTTATGCAGGACTCTCAGACTCTTAGTTCCATGTTACTCTTGTTTGGTAGTCAGGCAATCAAGTATAACAAAAAAAAAAAAAAAAAAAAAAAAAAATGAGAAAAGGACATTCTCCCCATTGTGGAAGAAACTCAGCACAACTTCCGGACTTGGTTAGTCTCAGGAAATGCAGAGCAAACCAGGCCAGGGGCTTGGGAAACACTAGAGATAGCATGCTCGCATAGCCATTGGGATGGTCACATTGGTCTTTGTAGCTGTGGTAATCAATGTTCAAACATCTCATACAACTTATGGGCAGCATCCATCAAGGTCAGAAACATGAAGAATGTAGTATAAAAATAACCTGTTTATAAAGTTATGAGACTGATGGAAAATATTGGGTGAAACCTAGTAGGAATTTAAAAACTTGCATAAGGCTAAGTGCAGTGGGCTCATGCCTATAATCCCAACACTTTGGGAGGCCAAAGCAGGAGGTTCCCTTGAGCCCAATAGTTAGAAACAAGCCTGGACAACATAGGGAGACCCTGTCTTTACAAAAAAATAAAAAGCCAGGAGTGGTGGCACGCGCCTGTAGTCCCAGCTACTCTGGAGGCTAAGGCGGGAGGATTGCTTGGGCCTGGAAGGTTGAGGCTGTAATGACCTGTGTTCACGTCACTGAACTTCAGAATGGGTGACATAGTGAGACCCTGTTTCCAAAAAGAAATTGCATAAAAGGTAGTGATAAGTATCAATGAAATATTAATAAAAATATTTTTTAGCCAAAAGCTAGTTAGGCCAAGAAAATAATGAACTAAAATCTCAATCTCTCTCTCTCTCTCTCTCACACACACACACACACACACACACACACATAAATATCTATGAATTCTAACTTTAACATTTATTAATTTTTAAAAATATGAAATTTCATGTTCTAATGATTATCTGTGCAATTAAACTATTATACACATTAGAGAGTCACTCTAATTTTTCATGAAATAGTAACTGTGAACACCAAATCATCCATTACCATCATTTATGACTACTTTATATTTAAATATAGATATTATTTTCAAAATTAATTTATATCTACTCAAGTTTATGAAAGAAATACTTCCATAGTTCACTCCAATTCCTTCTATTTTAATTTTGTGGCTTTACAATCCATGCTAACAAATCCTTAAAGACATGTTTCAAAGTAATTTTAAAATAAATAACATTCTCCAAAGTTGCTTATCATTTAAAAAAATTCCCAAGAAAAATTTGATACAAAAATTTCTATATAGAGCTCTGCTCTTAATCCTTATAAATAATATATTGTAAATAAGATGTTACATTCATAATTCTATTTACATTTTAAATATTTAATTGTAACTTACAGAAGTCCTGCAGAAGATTCTGTTTCCTAATATTCTTAAATCTACTCTGCTATAGCTATGGCCAGGGTAAAATAATTTTTTTTTTATGAAAAGCACAAGGTAGCACCTTATAAGATTTCACTGTGCCCTATTACAGTTCTAAGAAATATTTTGTGATTATAAGTTGTTATTCTGAGCTCTACCTCAATGTCCACTCTAATTTTTTATCTTTTTTTAATGTTAAAATACAGCCATCTCTGAAAAATGTATTTACTCAAATCATACTGTCTGGATTTGACTCGGGACCATACGTAACCCCTCTAAGCCCATTTCTGTGCTTACCTCCATGATAAGGGTAATAGGGTCACTGTGTGTATTAAATGAGGTAATATAAATATCTTGGTAGACTACTTCACATATATTTACTGTTTAACATATAATTACAATTATCATAATAATTATGATGAAAATATAAAGCCTGCTTGAATTGTAACTTGGAATTTACAGATTATGGCATTTATTAAAAGCAAACAGAATATCATATTGGCATAATCTAAGAATAAGAGGATTCATGCCAATAAATATTTCTTAGTGACACTGATTATAGGAAGAAGTTATACAGTCACACTGCTGCTCATTTGATTTGTTTCCCTGTTTTAAATCTAATCTATTTGTCAGGATCTAGAAATGAGAATGTGAATACAATATATACTAATTTTCTATCCCCACATCCAGTTTTTAAGATATTTTACATAAAATTAAAAAAATAGGACAAAGCAAATATGTTCCTAAGAAATACTAGGCCATAAGAAAACTTAAATGGTGTGTTTTCTTCTAAACCAATGATCTTAAAAACCTTGAAAACTAATGTCCTAAATATTGGATAAAATTCTCAATCAAAATCTTAGGAAGAACCGTACACATGAAACCTTTTATCCTTCATGTGCTTGGATGGAATAAAAGATAATATCGTGGGAGTATAATTACTTTAAGCCAATCTGGTGACAGAAAACATATTCATTATCTGATAAATTATAAGATGATTTCCTGTATGATATTTTTCACCATAGGAACTCATTACTATTCCTTGACACTGAAACTTCAATTGAATATTTGAAATCTATTTTTATATATGATTTTTCTAGATTCATTTATTGTAAAAGTGAAATTCCATTTAATTTATAATCCTTCTTCAACATTAATGATAATTGCTTTCTTATGATAATTAAGTATTCTTTATTCCATTATTTATTTTTTAAAGTTAGCAAATATCTATTTCTGACTTCTGTATCAACACATGTTCCGTTGTGACTTTTGTATTAAGCATAATGCTAAAAGGAATTGCTCCTTTTAGAACTGTTTTCTTTCCCAGAGTCCCTCTCCGCCAGAATCTGAAATTAATTGTATTGTTTAAAACTAGAAAAAAGGACCAGGCCAGTTGCATCCATCAAGTCTACAGAACAAATATCTAGATATGAAATTTCCTTATGTAACTGCACTTGCGGAAACAAACATTTGGCAGCCATTTCCACACACACAATCACTGCCAAATAACATAATGATAATGGCAATAATAATATTAATTAATAACAAAATAATAATAATAAAGTTGTCTTTTAGTGGTGAAGTGTTTTGTGAACAACTTATTAACCTCCCTATGTTTCTTTATTCACATAATTGGGTAATAATACTTGCTACACAAGGCAACTAACATCTCACAAATATTTTCTAAATTATAAGGACATTAAATATTGTTAATTTACAATTTATATGTTCTAAGATGGTTTTCTGAGAAAATAGAGATATTTTTATCCCTTGCCATTTCATTGTTAAGTATTTCTCTTACCCTACCGATTTCAACTTAAGTGTGTCTCTTTGTAGTTTATGCAATCAACGGATATATATTGAATTTTATATGCATAAGATGCTGTGATAAGTGCTGAAAGAGAAACATGAATTTAAACAATGTTGCCAACACATAAAAAATTTTCTATCAGGGCTTTACATTCAAATAAAAAAATTCAAAACAATGCAAATGTTTCCAGAAATGACATGAAAAAAAGTGAACTTGCAAATTAAGATTATTCAGAATTTGCTGTGGGTTTAGTTAATCACAATGTTTAATTCAATCAAGGACTTATGAAGCAGCTACTATATACAGGCACTTTGCTGTATGCTCGGATACCAAAGCAATTCACAATCCACCCAAGAAATTAATAAAAATAAAAATACTGTGTGTATAGTTTATAATGTTATTTGGTCTTTAAGTCAGATTCAGCATCGTACATAAAAAATAATTCAAGCATTTAAAATGTAGATAGTGGGATAAAGTAAACAGAAATTTGAAAAACGTATTAGACAATGGCCAGACTATTAACAGCAAGTCAGAGTCTTTCTGTATTTCTCTCTCTCATTATGCACCTCTGACTCTAGAAAGTATTAATGCTGTTTCTCTCCTTGCCTTGGTTTCTCTCATGTTTCTGGCCTTACTTTTCCACTCACTCAGCTGTAACCTTTATGTCATTGTAAAGTACAAGCAAAACATCAGGCTGTACAGTGGGAAAAGCACAGTATTGAGATTCTTATGATCAGTGATCTTGCTCACATAACTGCAGACATAGAGTATAAGCTTAATAAGACTACATTGAGACTTCTCCTCTCAAAATGTGTAGGTTTTGCCTGTGTGATGCCTAAATTTGCCTGTACAATCTCTTTTAATTCTTAACAAGATGTTTAAGATAAATCATGTCATTAAAAAAATGTATGTTCCAATGTTAAAAGCAACTAAATTATTGTTTTACTTCCATAAACTTGGATACCTTAAATTATATACTCAAATCAGACTTGAATAGAAAACTAAATTGCATTACCTATTGAGAAATTTTGTTAGAGCACTAAATATGTCTAAAATGAAATTTCAACTTTAAGATAAATGGTTAATGCTATACTTTACTCTTTGATATTAAAAATGTAAATCAAAACCAAAAACTACATTTAAAACTAAAACGGAAGCCATCAGCTTCATCCTCAAATAAATTAATAGATACCTGTAATGTAAAACATAAAGGATGAAAGATTAAAAATGAAAACCAAATGTACAGAGTAAAGGAAGATGAAGGAATAAGTCTATAAGAAGCAACTCCATTTGCTCTGGAACTCCCCATAATTGGAAGTACCAGGTGCTACAGAAGTCAGTAGTAAAACATTAGCAGTAAAGCAAAAATCTAAAGAGGGAGCAGTTAGAGCACCAGGTTCTCCCTCCTAGCTCAACCTGACAAACATCTTTTCTCTGTTCTTGAAGGGGATGGAAAAAATCATTCCCTATAAAGACTGAATGAAGAAAGCTCTGGATTTGAAAACATCAGGCACAGAAAAGAGAGAAAATGCTGTGATGTGCTGAAAATAGTGAATTATTTGGTTGGTGCAAAAGTAATGGCATTTTTTTTTGCCATTACTTTTAATGGTAAAAGCCACAATTACTTTTGCACCAACCTAATAGTTGAAAATCCAGAGACATATTTATAGCCTCAAAGCAAGAGATTAAAAACTCTCTTCTCCTAAAAATCCTAAACCACACTAGAGAAAAGATTTATATAAACCAACATTTAAGTGTCTTTCACTGGAAAAACCACTCTATTGTAAAGGTGATCTTCAAAAAGGCTGGCCATGCTCACAAAGCTCTCAAATGTTCTGAATTGCTTATTCTCAAATATAAATGAACTACCAAAGACTTTTGAGTAATTTCCAAAAACTTCCACCATTACAAACCACAACAAAACATAAAGACAAAACTTAGGAAAAACAGAAACAATACAGGACCAAGAAAGTACATACTTACCCAAATAAATTTAGAGTTCATATATTCAGAAAGATGACACATGTGCCAATTCACAAAACCGGAGAAGGATGCTAGAAACATGATTAGAAACTATCAAAAAGCTCAAGGAATAGGAAACTGAGAAAGGAAAAATAAAACAAGTAATAGAAGATAAAACTAAGAAAATTTCCCAGTTAGTAGTATAAAATATCAAAGACTGAAAAGAAAAATAGGACAGAAAAGGAAATAAAAGATTAATCCAGTAGAGCCAATATCTAACTAATAAGAATCTCAATACAAGAAAGTAAAGAACATGTTGAAGGAATATTATGAACATATTATAAACACTGAAAGAAATGAGTCTACAAATTTAAAGGATCTACTAAATGCTGAACACAATTATTTGAAAAAGACTCACAGCAAAATAAATCACTGGAAATTTTCAAACATCCTAATAGTAAGCAAATTTAAAAGCATCCAGATAAACAGCCCAAACAAGTAGCCTTGGACTTTTCAACAGCAACATTAAAAATTATATAATCATGGAGCATAGCCTTCAAAATTCTGAGAGAACATAATTTAGAATCGTATACCTACCCCAAATATCAGGCAAGTGTAAAGCTGGGATTAAGATGGCTTCAAACATGCAAAATCTTTTTTTTAAATTTACTTTTCATGTATCCTTTCTCAGATATACTAAACTAAGTATTGCACCAAAACTAGGGAGTAACTAAGAAAACGAAGACAGGAATCCAAGAATCAGAGGATCCAACAGAGAAAAGAGGCGAAAGCAATTCTCAAAATAGTAGGTGGCCAGGAAGCCCGTACAGCCAATCTGGATGGAAAATGGGAATGGGAGTTTCCAGGAGGAGATCCCCAAGAAGAGAAAAGTGGACAATCTTACAGCTTTGATCACTCAGAAAATATTGTGTGCATGTGTGTGTGCGTATGTTTTCTGGAGAATAAAGTGTTCTTCAATAAAATAAATATATAGTAGATTTCTTGGCTCACCAATGAATTATTTGCACTGTTTAAATAACTCTGGATACCAATTTCAGCAAAAAGTGAAGCATTAGTTTGGAGGAAGAGAGAAGGGAAGAGAATGTATAAAGCAGCTCAGTCTTCATTAAATTATTGAAGAATGGCATATGGATATGAAAAACAAAGATTAGGCCAAAAAAACCATAGTTTCATGTGCTCTCTCTCTCACACACACACACACACACACACACACACACACACACAGTGTTCAAATGCAGTCTTCTAGGGCTTTATGAAGTCATCAGTGTTTCAGGTTCCTTCCATATTTCTGTTCCCATATTCTGAAAATTGGTTTCTGTATTAGGTCTCTATTGCTGCCATAACAAATTACCACAAACTAAGTAGCTTAACCAAAACAATTAGTATCTTATATTTCTGTAAGTCAGATGTTCAACATGGGTCTTACTGAGATAAACTTAAGGTGTCATTCAATGTTCTCCCTTTTTCTCAGAAAATAGGGAACTCAATTTCTGTGATGGTCAGTGGAACTTTTGACAATTTAATGAAGAAACCTAGAGAGTCAGAGGGTGGTAAGCAGAGAGATGTTTTTTCCTTATATCAGGAAGCAGTACTGAAGTGGTAAATATGCGGTTTTATTTCTGTTCTTAGTATCGTAGCCTGGCCTGCCTGTCCCTAGTTTTAAATTGGGAAGCATCTCAGAGAATTCTCTGAACAATAACTGTTCTTTTCATTTTCTCATGATTTGCTACCTCTATTAGATGGGGTAGAAAACACGTAGTTCAGATTGAAGCAAGAATGGTGTTTCCTAACATCCACTTTCTTCCTGCTCTTCATCTCTCTCTCCCCACCTTTGGCTAGCCAGGGAAATTTATTATAACTTATATACCACAAAAGAATTTCAGGCTGTATTCTACTGAACTGTGAAAACATACATGAGAGACATGACCCAGGATAGGCAAGAGTAGTAATACACCTTGGGCTTCTGCCTCCCTGTGATTCTATTTGAAATCACCTAACGCCTCTATTTATATGAGGAAGGAAAAAGGCAATCTATATTACTAAGTGAAATATCCCAGCCAGGTTCTATTGCCTAAGAAAATCTTGGATGGGACCAAGGAAAGCACTTATATCTGCTTAGAACAATACATTGTTAGTGAACATCCAGGCACAAAATAATAATTATAGTAATAAAAATATTATAATAAATGATAAGTAAGGATGACTCTGGGACAACATCTGATTAAAAACGTAAAAAATCAAGAGGACTTGAAAATATTGGAGTCAAACTAAACCAATAATTCTCAACTGGGGTGATTTTGCCCCCCAGTGGGGCATTTGGTAGTGTTTGGAGACATTTTTGGTTGTCCTAACTAGGGTATTCTACTGGTATGTAATAGGTAAAGTTCAATGATACTGCTAAATCATCACACAACACAGAGGACAGCCCCCACACAACAAAGAATTCATGGTTTAAAGTTTGATAATTCTGCAGTTGAGAAATCCTGAGTTAGACATTAATTTTTAAATCTACTAATTGCAAGAGACAATAATAAAACTTAAAGAATAAGAATAATAGAGTGCACTATTTTGGGTAATAAAATGGGATCACTTTGATATGCTATATTATACATTTAAAGCAGACAGGAAATATATCAAATTAAATACATCTTCCAAAATCCCTGGATATTGCATTTGAAGCAAATTCTGCTCACTTCAACACTCTCAGCTTTTTCAGTAGCTAACAGTTCAGCTTCTATTGCAGTTTTAAAATTTCTAGGTTTTCCTAGAAATGTTACACATAAAGAACAGAGAGCTGGTCAGATATATTCTCCTGTATATAACAGCAGTCTATCTTCTGCCACTAGCCGAAATGGATCTTTCCCAGCAAATGTGTTTTAAGTACCTTCACTGCTCAAAGGTCACGACCTTCCCTCTAAAGCCTTCCCAACTCCCCTAGGAAAGACATAATCATTTTTCCCCCTCTTGTTCTCCAAGAATACTTAGTGCACCTCTCAGTTACAAACTCTTTTTACATAGTAAGTATTAGCAAATTTTGCTTATCATTTAATCTCACAAAGCCCTCTGTGAGCTCATGCAGGATAGAGATCACATCTTATTTTTCTTAAAACTGAGCACAGGCTGGGCGTGGTGGCTCACGCCTGTAATGCCAGCACTTTGGGAGGCCGAGGTGGGCAGATTACCTGAGGTCAGGAGTTCGAGACCACCCTGGCCAACATGGTAAAACCCCGTTTCTACTAAAAATACAAAAATTAGCCAGGCATGGTGGCAGGCACCTATAATCCCAGCTACTCAGGAGGCTGAGGCAGGAGAATCGCTTGAACTCAGGAGGTGGAGGTTGCAGTGAGCTGCGATCATGCCATTGCACTCCAGCCTGGGTGACAAGAGCGAAACTTCATCTAAAAAACAAACACACACAAAAAACTGAGCACAGACCCTGGAACAGAGTAGATGCTCAAGATGCTTAATAAATATTCATGGGATGAGTAAATGAGAATGAGTTTGTAACTTGGATTTTTAGATTCAGGAGGTCTTGATTTGAATCTGTGTGCTTAATGTTACTAAACATAGTTTAAAACTGTATCCATCCAGACTTTGCCTAAATAATCTAACACAGATCACAGTCATATTCTCTTCAGAATTTAGTGTTAGAGACCTGCAGAGTGCACAGAGTTTGAGTGGGAAAGACATATGGCTCCAGAGAACATTAAATGTCAGTTAGTGTACATGTAGAGACAGGAAGGGAGGGAGGGAGGGAGGGAGGGAGGGAGGGAGGAAGGAAGGAAGGAAGGAAGGAAGGAAGGAAGGAAGGAAGGAAGGAAGGAAGGAAGGAAGGAAGGAAGGAAGGAAGGAAGGAAGGAAGGAAGGAAGGAAGGAAGGAAGGAAGGGGTTTGGAAGAAGAAGAAGAATAAGGTGGGGGAGAAAGGAGGAGAGAAGGAGAAAGGAAGGAAGGAATATTCCACCCTACATTCCCAGGTGCCATCTTAGTAAAACAGGCTTCAGACAGCAGACAACAATAAGAGATTGAATACTCTTTGGTAATAACAAAAAAAGCTGCTGAAATCAAACAGAAGTATGTATGACCTAAAGGTTTATGAAAAATTAACAGATCACTTTTTAAAAATCAGTTTCTAAATCCTCAAAATCTATATGTCCTCTTTCTGAAAGTGAGGTCTGACCTTTATTCTTTCCCAAACTGATATTCCTGACAGCCCTGCTCCCACTTTATGAAAAAGAGAGGCATATGCGTCACTCATCCAGAATCTTTGTGTAAGTAAGGTGTATGTACTGAGGATTATCCCACCTAACGGGGATAAAATCCACTAGTGGGGCCTATCAAAATGACAATTTTAAATACTAGCCTCTATACAACTTCCTTGGATTAAGGTACCGTAATCCTTTGGTGGAGTTTTGTGCCTTTTCCTGACACAAATTTTGGTTAGAGGGGGAGTACAGCATTAGATATGAGACATTTTAGCTGTGTTTGGGATCCTATGTCATTGACCCTTCCTTTATGACTGACAAAGACTGTATTCCTCCTGAGAGTCCTGTGAGAGCAATGCAAAGAAAGATTCTGTATGAAATATTGTAAGTGCCAGCATTTTACTTCATCTAGGCAAAAAACTCATTGCAAAAGCCCATGCCTTATTAACCATTTCTCTTAGATTCACAATGATTAAGATGTGTGCAAAGTAAACTGTGAAATGCCAATCTATTGCGAAGTATACTCTCACGGCATTTTGACAATTCTCAGTAATGATAAAAAATTGGATGATTACTTTCATTTGCCCTTGCCCAGATAGGTGTCTCAGTTGCATGTTTTATATGATTTTTATATGGAGCAGGAAAAATATTCTGCATTAATTTCCAAAACATGAATGTTCATGTTCCAAAATATGAATCAACTAATATTCAGGACCTATTCAGGTGAAGAAAACAGACCCTGAATGTTAGTTGATATATTGTATGCTCTTGGTCCTTTCTTCAACCCCCACAAAGAATATTTTTTATTGACTATTGTAAATATATATATAGAGAATATTATAAAACCATCTTCATCTTTTACTTACGTTACTTTTCACATTCTTATCACATTTCAACATATTTGTATTATTTAACAGGAGTATATTATAAATTCTGGTATAAATATTTAACAACAGTAATTAATATACATGTGTTGCCCTATCCGTTTAAATACCCTAATCCTAAAAGTCCCTCACTCCTGTTATAGGACAAAATATTTCCCAAATGGATTCAAATGAAGAATGCCCTGAACACAGAACAGCAGTCCCATATAATTTAGATGAATCCTCTCAGAAAGGAATTGAGGTGCTACTTCAAATGTTCTCTCAAGTCCTATTCCTTTCTTCACAAACCACCCCAACTCTAAAGACATATTTTCTATCCTAAGTTTATCAATGAACAAAATGGCACTCTGCCTTTTCCTTACAAATAAATGGAAAAGCAAACGTGTTGAGTCACAGTACTGTTGAAAGTACCACCTGTATAAAATATTAAATATGTTCAAGTTATTTTGCTGAATAAAAAAATTGTTATTTTTCTCCTTGAAACCCAGAAAGGTAAAAAGTGTCTGCTTGTTAATGGCTTAATACAAAGCCACAAAATATCATCCTATCTGTTTATACAGTAGCTAATTAGATTCACACTTGAACATATTATAGAAAAACTTTTTCTTTTAATGTAGACAGGAGCAACCCCTTAAGAAAAAAGAGAAGAATACTGAACTCTGTAATGAGAGAATAAAAACCTGAATCTACTTAAAAACATAACAACAACAAGCCTCTGAAGAAGAATATGTGCATCTGAAAAGTGGCATGGTAGGAATTGCAACCATGAGCAACATACATTGACAAAGGAAGAAGGTGAATGGAAGCAAGATATATTCTAGGTAGATACTATGGAGAAGTTTTTCTGCAGTTGACTGACTAATAGGTTTCTTCAGAGGCGATTTGAAAGTAAATCATACTCCATAAAAGATGGAAAAGCAAAACCTAAGAAAAGCGAGAAAATGAATTTGTTGACAATTGTGCAATTGACAGTCAATCCTTGGTATCAGCAGACACCAAAATCCCCTCATAATTCCCACAGCTGGCCCTGTGGAAGCACAGATAAGAAAAGTCAACTCTCTAAAGGTGGATTTCACATCCCGGATACTGGATTTCAGATCTGCGTTTGCTTGCATATTCAGTACCTGCCAATATAGAAGGCACACTATATTTATTGAAATTAAAAAAAAATTAAGTAGAAGTAGATGAATGCAGCTCAAATTCATGTGTTTCAAGGTTCAACTGTATTTTGTTTGGTGGGTAGAAATACATTTATGCAGTGCGTAAAGCATTTCTTGAGCTGAACACAGTAATTAAGAGCTCTGCTTCTGGAGTCAGACAAACCTGAGTTCCTTACTATCATGAAGTCTTTATTTCCTATGTCTAATATGAGACTCATAGATTTATGGAGAGAAATAATATCCAGCACATTAAAAGCTTATCTCAGTGTCTAATACAGAGGAAGTCATCTTTTTTAAGTCTATATATATATTATAAAGTACATATATATATATGTGTGTGTAAGTTCTGGGATACACGTGCAGAACGTGCAGGGTTGTTACATAGGTATACACGTGCCATGGTGGTTTGCTGCACCCATCAACCCATCATCTACATTAGGTATTTCTCTTAATGCTATCCCTCCCCTAGCCCCCCAACCCCTGACAGGCCCTGGTGTGTGATGTTCCCCTCCCTGTGTTCTCATTGTTCAACTCCTACTTATGAGTGAGAACATGTGGTGTTTGGTTTTCTGTTCTTGTGTTAATTTGCTGAGAATGGTGGTTTCCAGCTTCATCCATGCCCCTGCAAAGGACATAAACTCATCCTTTCTATGGCTGCATAGTATTCCATGGTGTACATGTGCCACATTTTCTTTATCTAGTCTATCATTGATGGACATTTGGGTTGGTTCCAAGTCTTTGCTATTGTGAACAGTGTTGCAATAAACATACGTGTGCATATGTCTTTATAGTAGAATGATTTATAATCCTTTGAGTATACACCCAGTAATGGGATTGCTGGGTCAAATGGTATTTCTGGTTCTAGATCCTTGAGGAATCTCCACATTGTCTTCCACAATTGTTGAACTAATTTACACTCCCACTAACAGTGTAAAAACGTTCCTATTTCTCCACATCAGAGAGGAAGTCTTCTAAAGCTAGATATGCTGCAGGTAGAAACATACCCCATTGGCTCTTCCTTGAAAGGCGATTTTAGTTTGGAAGATTAACATATTTTAAGTGAAAGAAATACTTAAGGTAATTCTTGGAAAGAATTTCTTCTCGCTCTACAACTGCATGGCCACACCACAAGCTCTAGATATGGAGACTATGACTAGAGTATAGATTATAAACTACTTAAACTCAGGCATCAAGTTTTTCATTTCCCTCATACATTCTCCACATCTTTTTATACTGATCTGTTCACAAGCAGCACATGATAAACACTGACTCAGTATATGAGTCAATGATCTCTACATATCTAAACACAGATAGTTATTTTCATTAATTCATCACTCAGTTATTTGAAAGATTTCACCTGCCAGGACACTGACTCCTGTCATGTCAAAAGCAGCATCTCAGCAATAAAACCAGCACAAGCACAGCAAGACATACTGTGCACAGAAATCATGCACTGCTAAGATGAAGACATTATAATGAGAGCAAGGTAACAAGCAGAATAACAATTTGCCAACAAAAGATAAATTTTCTTCCCTTGGAAGCGATGTCTACAGAGAATACCAACAAGGAAACTACCTGTCTGGGATATATATTCTTATCAAGCAACGCATTTCTTATCATGATGAAAAGGAAAATGAATCCATGGCTAATGCTGATAAGTTAACTGAGATATTGTGGTTCAGTAAACATTAATTTATCATTCCACTGCTAAGAAACAAAAGGAAATAAAATAACAAAGGAAGAAGGAAAGTGTAAAAGCAAAACTATATACCTTATGAAATACATAAAATAGGTAATTGACAACCAGTTATGAAGTAAAATATTTAAAATCAAATTCTCTAATTCTGAAAGAAAGGAGGCTAAATTAAAATTTTATTTCCTCCTTGAAGAGCCTATCATTTAAGTAAAGCTTAGGAAAAACAACCCTCCCCCACAAAATAGAATAAATGAATGAGACAATATTAATAACAACTGAGTATCATACTGAAAATCTAAGCCATGGGTGAAAATCCTCATTATCCAAAAAGATTTTCCTAGATAAATTTATTAGCCCTCTATTAACCAATTACTACAGGTGTCTTTGCTTATCCAATTTTTAATAGAGAAGTAATCTGCCAGCCTTTTGAAGTGGAAAAATATTTTAAAGTATTATCAGTAGTGCTATAAAGTTATAGGCTACTTAGTAAATATTAAAACAATGGGTCAAAATTAGAGTTCCGATGACTCTAAACTTGATTGCACTATTATCAAACACCATAGGAACTACAGAAATGCTTAACAGAAATGATGATAAATTAAGCAATTAGATTAACCCTTACAGCCATGCCATTATTAAAAAGACCACACCTCTGGCCACCATTTTAATAATGCTATTAATATAATAAATGTACATAATTCCCATTAATATACTAATGGGAATTAGTACATTTTTTGTATTATGTAACTTGTGGGTATACACTATTCAAATCGTTTATTTATTATATATACTTTCCATAATAAGTATAAATAGCTTAAATTCTTATTCCATTGTTTTCATTGAAGGGTTAGGAGTAAGATATATTAGAGTTCTTCAACAGATTTTGCCGTGTCCAAAAAAATTATATCTGAATGATTGTTGTTTATGCCAAATTAGCATAGTTAGATGTTACTATAGAAAGACCACATGGCATCTGGGAATATGATATGATGTCTACCAAAGCAAGAAAGCAAGCTCTGGAGGCAGATGACCTGAGTTAATTTACGTTCATCCTATCTTAAGTTTATATGTGTTGCCTTGTATCATCCTGTAGGTCCTGCCATTTATCTATTTGTTGTCTGTTTGTTCTAATGTAATAGTTACTAAAAATCTCTCTAAGCCTCAGTGTCTCCACTGTAAAATAGAAATACAAATAGAATCCATATAATACATTTAACACAAGTCCAGGCACATAGTAAGCACATAAATAACATGGCTTTAGTTACTAACCAGCAAGTTGAGAAGAAATACTCTTACTGCAATATTACATGGATTCCTCATATCTGAGGCTTTTACTTATTAATGTAAGTAGCATTTGACATGATGCTAGTTATTTATAAAATAATTCTTCCCTTATATCTGATCTTAGATACATTTCTTAGGTAATTTTTTTTTTTTTTTTTTTTTTTTTTTTTTTGAGACAGAGTCTCGCTCTGTCACCCAGGCTGGAGTGCAATCTCGGCTCACTGCAAGCTCCAACTCCGGGCTTCACGCCATTCTCCTGCTTCAGCCTCCCGAGTAGCTGGGACTACAGGCGCCCGCCACCACGCCCAGCTAATTTTTCTTTTTTTTCTTTTTTTTTTTTTGGTAGAGACGGGGTTTCACCGTGTTAGCCAGGATGGTCTCGATCTCCTGAGCTCGTGATTTGCCTGCCTCGGCCTCCCAAAGTGCTGGGATTACAGGCGTGACCCGGCCAATATTTTGTTTTTTATTAGGAGTATTAAACAATTATATTCAATTTTAATTAAATTCTTGCCTTTCTACACTGTGTGTATACTTTTTAAAAAATGAAAACATTACTAACACCAAAAACAAAATCACCAATTAAAATTCTTCACCCCAAAATAATTCAGAAACATAAACATATTTACATGGTAGAAGGGTATGTGGCAAACCCTATAATCAGTCATTTTAAACATTCTGTTTCACATGAAGCTTCACTCTAAATCCATTTAATAAAATTCTTAGGAAATCCTTGGGTGGTTGATAACAAGATAAATGAAGATGAGCTCAGATTATTTTTGATTCCTTCTTGCAGTTTTCATCGTGCTCTTCTTCTGAAATAGATATATATGTTTAATATTTATACATTTATTATATATACACATATCTATATCTATCTCTAACTATCTATAGATGTAAAAGCAAGTACAGATGAGGTACAAAAAAGAAAAAAATCATTTTTAAAAAGGAGAGAAAAAATAAAAATAAAATAAAAAGAGGAGGATGGTTCCAAACATGGACTATCACAGCCACCAACAAAAGGAAATTTCCATAAAGGAAATAACCTCTCCTTGTAAAATAAAAAATTAGCTTGACATGGTGTTAAAAAGATGATGGAATTAAAAACATGGGCTGATTTTCAAGCATAGTTTTCCTTATGAAATACACAATGTTGATCACAATGTAAATGTGCTGACTTTCCAGTGCCCACTCTCTGAGTTTGGCTTGCCTGTTCTAGCATTTGTACTGTACTGATTCAATTCTCTCACCACTTTCCTCTATTTCAAAAACTGTGCAACTTATTTGACATTTTCTTGTCCAAATATATTTTTTATACATCAAATCCTCCTCTTCTAAATTTTCCATTTACTTCTGATTATTACATATCACAGGTTGATACCAACAATATCAGGCTTATTTGGCAGTAGGTTATTTGGCAGTAATCCACAAAACGCAGAACATGCTAATATCAAATTTTGTGTTATCATCAAACATTGTTTTTGCTTTATCACTTGTAAAAATTGAGATTTTTTTTTTCAAATACCATAAAATTCACCCGTTTAAAGTAAACTAGCATCAGTGGTTTTTAATATATTAGTAAGGTTGGGCAACCATCACCTTTGTCTATTCCAGAACATTCTCATGACCCCAAAAAGAAAGCCCCATAACCATTAGCAGTCTCTCTCATTTTCCCTCTCTCCCTACCTCAGGCAACCACTAATCTACCTTCTGTCCCTATAAATTTGCTTATTCTGGACATCTCATATAAATAGAATCAAACAATATGTTATCAAAATTTAATCACAACATTTAAAAACAGAAAATCTGCCAACCCTTGAGAATATGGCAGCAGAGCTCAATTAAGGAAATATTTGTATGGAATAATACCAAAGCAGGCAAAGAAATATGATAGAAGAAAATTTTTTAAAAAAAGGAAATGGAATACTTTTTAAGATCCTACTTTAAAATACTCAGTTCTTACCCCTTATGGAATAAAATTCTCCAAGGAGAAAGCCTGGGTGTTTGTATTTTAAAAAGCTTTTCTGGGGATCATGGCATTTGGCCAGGTTTGCTTTAGGCCATACTCTGACTCATTTCTAATGCATGTCATTTCTAGAATTTGATTGATTCAATGATCCATTTGCAAGAGTCTAAGCCATTCAGTTTGATATGTTGAAGAAATATAAATAAGTAAATAAATAAATAATTCAAATAACAATCCCACAATATGCTAATGTTTTAATAACTGCTTAGCTTGTCTATGCAATAGTTAATTGCTTAATTGTGTTTCTAGACATCTACAAATGTGCATAATTTAAAATTTTAAAATAAAAATTAAATGTAGGCCGGGCGCGGTGGCTCACGCTTGTAATCCCAGCACTTTGGGAGGCCGAGGCGGGCGGATCACGAGGTCAGGAGATCGAGACCACGGTGAAACCCCGTCTCTATTAAAAATACAAAAAAAATTAGCCGGGCGTGGTGGCGGGCGCCTGTAGTCCCAGCTACTCGGAGAGGCTGAGGCAGGAGAATGGCGTGAACCCGGGAGGCGGAGCTTGCAGTGAGCCGAGATTGCGCCACTGCACTCCAACCTGGGTGACAGAGCGAGACTCCGTCTCAAAAAAAAAAAAAAAAAAAAAAAATTAAATGTATATTTATTTAGATTTCTTAGTTCTTGCTTTCATTTATTTTGCATAAGCAATGCTACACACATGCAAATTGATACAAACAGAAATTAAGCTCCCACAAATTATTTCATTTATGCTTCTAAATAGACTTATAACTAACAGAAAAAAAATTACCAGAAAAAATATAAACATTTATATTTAAAATGGTCATGTCCAAATATCATGAAAATTTGAAATATAATTTATTACTTTATGTAAAAAGTGAATACTGAAATAGCTACGGATATGGTAAAAGATCAAAACAATTTTATTTCCATTGAATTGTATGATATGCCAACAAATGTACTTTGTTCTACATTTCCTTCACAAATATTTTGTCATCTCTATCTGCCTCAAGTTTATCTCAGTAATTAAATGCTTTGAATTAAATTTTATATGTATTTTATTTTTTAATTAATCACTTCATATCCAATATCTCTGACAAGATATGTAGAATTGAGTCACTAGAAGGTTATATACGACCAATAACATTTATTGTAAAAAACAGAAACACTGGTATGAAGCCAGCTGAATATATGTGGTAGACTCAGAAATGCTACTACCTTCTTTGCCCCACAAGCAAAGACAGATTAAAATATGTGCCTCACAGTGGATTTTTAAAGGTGGGGGGCAAGAGAGAGAACAAGGTAGGCCAGGGTTCTAGCTAGGCCGGGATTGAAGATGGGGAGGGAAAATCAAACTACTTTGGCATTGAGTCTTAATCAACAATATACTTTCTAATTAAGTTCTATCTCAACAACTGGCCTTAATTGTTCAAATGTATCAAAGGACATGTAACCACCATAAGTTTTGACAACCACTCCAATCCTTTGGGGGGAAAAATACACTGCCTCAAGACAATTCTTCGTGAAATGTCTTGCTCTATCTAACATAAGATAACATAGTGTAGGTTGCTCAATTTCCAAAACATTTTAGGAGTCTTGATTCCCCTCAATTGATTTATAGTTCCTAGTACAAAATTCTGAATTCTTAACATACCTACCTCATGTTAATTCCTGGGCAACTTTTGCAGTCAAGCTCAATAGGCAAAATGCTACATTACTATAAAAAGATATGGTCAAGAGTATTGCAATTCATTGAATAAATCATTAGGTTGAATCCAAATTTAAGAATAGAAGTTTTTTTTTTCACTGATTTACATTAAATTTCAGAGTTACTTTGCTGTTTTTTCTTTTTTCCCCCTGATTATCCTTATATTAGCTCTGGCATCTTCAGCTCTTCAGTTAAAAGTTTGTTTGTCCCAGGCCTCTGTTAAGTAGATAATATTTTGTAATACATGTAGGTCATTGTTAACAGGTCCTTTGGGTTAATCTCATTAGATAAAGAATACTTTCCATTGAAATTAAACACCAGCCTTCTGGTTAATCATTTTTGTGACTTCAGGTTTTCATATGCAGAATTTATTTCATCAATTACATTTGCTCTTAGAATTTTTATTTTTTTATTCTTCTTTCCAGCTGTCTCTTGATCTCTTGCTTTCACTTGGTATTCTCTCCCAACAGTTGCTATTTTTAAAACACTGTTAACTAGCTGATTAGCTACTTTTGTTACTTTTAATCAACTATATCAAAAATAATATTTCTTCAACTTTTCTGAGGTTGCAATCTACACATGTATCTGTAGAATACACCAAATAATTCTGATTTTTTATTGTCAAATACTCATGTTTTCAAACAAAATAAAATCTACTTTGCAGAGTCAAATTGTGCCAATTTGATATTTATGTTAGATTAGCCACAAGGAAGTTTATAGTTTGAAGCTAGATTGCTTGAGTCTCTTAATAATCTTGTTCTTCCTCATCTAAATCGAAATGATTATATGACTTAGATCCTATTGGAGTTTATCCTAAACTACACTAAATCAAGCATGGCAACAATAATGTTTGATTTTAAAAAGTGTGTATTCAGATGATGAGGACTATATTTTAAACATCAGGACAAAGGCAAATTTAAAGCTCCAAAAATAAACATGGCTCTTCTACTGGATTCCTTTTTTTTTTTTTTTAATTTGCCACTTATTCTGATGCATGGAAGATTACAGTTATCTCCTTTTTTCCCTGAGGAATTTAAATGCTGGTCACATAAAGCATCTTATTCTCATTCTGACAGGGTGAAAGAATTAGTACTCTACGTAGCAATCTTGCTCTCCCTCCCTCTGCCTGTAACCAGCTTACTTTTTGTTCTTATACTACAGAAGTAGAAAGTGATTTAAGTTTAATTTTTCTCCTTTGAAGTCATAATGAATAATCATAAGGATGAGTCAATATGTTTTAAGAATCCAAAGGATAATAACTCTGTTGTATTCATTTTCTCAAAACAGATGCCCCCTGGAAAGCATATTTCATTTTTGAAACTTTAAAATTATTACCCAGCAAGGGATGGGATAGATATATAATTTATAAGTCACAGCTGTTTAAAAATCACAATAAACTCAAATCTTACAAATTCAGAATAAATTGTTAATATTTATAAGATGCCATATTGCCTCTTACCTAGATTAATACACACTGAAACTACATTTCTCTCTGAAACTGACACATAATTTATTTTTTGAAGTACTGAAAACAAAACTAATAATTCCACAATAACAAGGGGAACAATATGATTGTTTTGTATATGTCATAAATATATACGTATCTATTAATACTGAGCATGGCAAATATATTAACAAATTCATTTGCATAAAAAAAAATAAAAATTTAAAAGAAATGAAAGTTTAGCTCTACATTTTATAAACTGGTAACCCATCAAGAAAATACTGCTAAACATTGTTTGATTACTATAATTATTTTTTAACTTTTGGAGCGTACAGGATGAGCCTATTTTGATTACAATTTTGATTAAGAAACTGGAAATATGACTAATAAATTTAGTCATATTTATCAATTACTTCCTTTTTCACTTAGAATAGAGTAAAATTACATCAATAAAAATTTATCTATCAATAAGTACCATTTTACTTCTCTTTCAAATATTTATTTGGATTCTCTTCCTTCTGGAAAGTCTAGTTGGAGATAAGTTAGCTGATTGAGTGAAGAAATCAAAAGTCAAAAGAACTGTAAATTAAGGCAGTCTATGTGGTACAAAGAATATGGACATTAAAGAATAGCTCTAGATCCTCAGCTCTGTCATTTACTAACTATATCTCCTCACATAAGTCTGAGTCTGAGCTCTAGACAAGTTTACTCACCTATAAAATGGAGGTTATAAAAGCTAACGAGATTTTTTTGTTTCTTGTTTTTTTGCTTTCTTTGAGACAAGGTGTCTCTCTCACCCAGGCTGGAGTGCAATGGTGCCATCACTGCTCACTGCAGCCTTGACCCCACAGGCTCAAGCAATCCTCTCATCTTAGCCTTCCAAGTAGCTGGGACCACAGGCATCCACCACCATGTCCAAATAATCATTTTATTTTATTTTATTTTATGTAGATACAGGGTCTCCCCATGTTGCCCAGGTTGGCCTTGAACTCCCGGGTCTAAGCGATCCTCCTGCCTCACGTTCTTAAAGTGCTGGGATTACAGGTGTGAGCCACCATGACCAGCCTAATATTAGTTTACTGTGAGGAATATATGGGACATTAGTTTTGTTAGGGTGCGTGATCACTTAAGATTTTATACGTATACATATATACATCAGGTAATATACATATACATATATACATTAGGTTACACATATACATATGTACATTAGGTTTATACATATGCATATATACATTAGGTTATATACATATACATATATACATATACATATATAGATTAGGGTGTGTGATCACTTAAAATTTTATACATATACATATATACATTTCTTAAAGTGCTGGGATTACAGATGTGAGCCACCATGCCCAGCCTAACATTAGTTTACTGTGAGGAATATATATATATATATATATTTTTTTTTTTTTTTTTGATTATCCAAGAAAAGAGGTTTGACTAAGACCATATCTATCTATATATATGCATGTGTGTGTGTATATATATATATATTCCTCACTCACAGTATATATTTATATATTCCTCACAGTATATATATATATATATGCACCTCATAGTATTATGCTCCTTTATTCTAAATATTTACATGATTTTACTATATATATATATATATATATATACATACACACCTCATAGTGTGTGTATATATATATATACACCTCATAGTATATATATATATATATGTATATAACGCTACACCTCATAAAGGTATAACATATACATACACACTCATAGTATCCCACATATATATATATATATATATCTATATACCTCATGAGTATATATATATATATACACACACACACACACACACCTCACAGTATATATAGTATATATATGTATATTCCTCACAGTATATATATTATATATAGTATTCCTCACAGTATATATATATATATACTGTATATATATACTGTGAGGAATACTATATATATATATACTTACATTATATATATATTTCTTAAATGCGTACTGTGCCAACACTGTTCTAAATCCTGAGAATTCCACAGGTCTGAATAAAATCCAGCCCCGAAATGTAAGATCACAGATAAATAGAAGAGATAGACCCTTGCCTGTAAATGTAGGAGAAACTCCCTTAAAGGAATTCCACTTAATTGAATTGTATGACATCAGCTGATGCTCTCTGTTCCTACTGTAACATGTAATTGATAGATGTCCATGGTGCACTGAGAGTTAGGTTAATTTGGGGAATATATATATATTCCTCACAGTATATATATATACAGTATATATACAGTATATATATTATTCCTCACAATATATAGTATATATATTATATAGTATATTATTCCTCACAGTGTATATATATAGTATATATACACATATTCCTCACAGTATATATGGTATATACAGTATATATACAGTATACATGTATACTGTATACATACAGCATACATATATACTGTATATATACTGTGAGGAATAATATATATACTATATACACTGTGAGGAATAATAGATATACTATATATACTGTATATATATACTTTGAGGAATATATATACACTATATATACTGTGAGGAATATATATATACTATATATACTATATACTGTATATACTATATACTATATATACTATATACTGTATATACTATATACTATATATACTATATATACTGTATATACTATATACTATATATGCTATATATATACTATATATACTGTGAGGAATATATATAATACTGTGAGGAATATATATATATACTGTATATATATACTGTGAGGAATATATATACTATATATATATACTGTGAGGAATATATATACTGTATATATATACTGTGAGGAATATATATATATATACTGTATATATATACTGTGAGGAATATATATATTTAAGATTTTATACATATACATATATTTTTTTCTGGGGACTTATATACATATACATATATACATATTTTTCTGGGGACTTGGGATGAATGGTTGTGTGATTAGATGTGAAATATATAAGGAAAGGAGATGAAATTCAGTGTTAAACATACTGAGTTACAGTTGATGTTGGACATACAGGTGGAGTCATCCATAAGATAGCTGGATATGTGGTTCTACAGCATGGAAAACAGATCTAAGCCAAAGGTACAGACATAAGTATCATAGGCAGACAATCATAAACTGACACCATGTGATAGTGGATGGGGTTATCCAAGAAGTTTGACTTAAGACCAGTGGCAACTGATGAATTTTCTAAAGCTAAATTTATCCAGTAGTTTAAATCTAACATCATACCAAACATTTTCCCACTTATAGCCATAAACAAAGATTACAAGAATCTAGTTTGATTTTTTTCCAAGTAAAGATGGTAATGAATAGTAAAATGATTCAGAAAAAGAAAGCCAGAATATAATTCAGAAGCCTTAATAATTTACAAATTAGAGACACCAAACCCAAAAGATTAAATATAAAATAGTGACTGAAAAAGGCACATGACTGATTATTCAAGGCACATGACTGATTACTCCTTCTATCTAAATAAAACAGCCTCCACCCCACCTTCACCAGGCAGTACCGGGTAATGTCATTAGCATTCGACTTCTTCAAAGAGGAAAAGTTAAAGGCAGTACAGCAAAGTAGACTCATATCTCCTTTTTTTTCAAGTTAAAGATAATAGAAAACCTGCCATGACAAAAAATCTGTAAATATAATTTTAAAAATACCAAAAAGATGAAAAGAAACTCAAAAGTATAGGTCTCCAATTTCTTCCACTTTACTCTGAATAACAAAGCTGTTTTCCACATACATTGTGAACCTTTCAGCAATTTGCTGGAATAAAGATAAATCACCCTGCATTTCCATGTAATAACAATGCTCTGCTGTCAGTCAGAAGTAGAGATTGTGGAACCTGATTAAATAATTTTTCATCCCTTTTCACTCTGTTTAAGAAAATTGCACTCCCTAAATTCATATAAAATACAGTTCGGTTTGCTATAACAACAACAACATAAAAGAGAACAGATGAATGAAATTCTAATGTTAGAGTACATTTTAAAATCACCAATTTAAAAAAACATATTAATTTTTTAAATTAATTTTCTGTATATTTCTTCATTAAAAGTGAAATATTTTAATACGTCTTATTTCCAGTAGAAACATTTCAAGAAATATTTAATGCATATCCCTCAAAGCTTAAATATTTTATGGTCTCTTTTTCTTTGAATTTAAAAGTGCTTGTATTTCTAATATTAAATCGGTAAAATTGAAATGTTCATATTCTATTTGTCTCTAAATTAAGAGTTCTCATTTTTCTCCATTCCTAAAATGTCCTTCTTAGCCACCTGAGAATTAAAACACAGGGCATGAAAATAATAACCTGAAATAATCTTGAGGCCTTTGCTTTTATCTATGTCTATCAGTTTTTGTTGACTTAGCTGATGTCGCCTACTTGTAATTCTAAAATATAAAGAATCACCGAATAATTGTGAGAAAAAAATATTTTTCCCTTTCTGGTGCTTACTGTTTTGTCATTATTATAGACTCACAGAAGAGATAGATTCAAGAAAAATTCAGAACATTAAATAATACAACAATCTGTGCATATTCATACTGACAATGCTGACAAAAGACAAAATGCCATAAAGAAACAGGAATTTGTTTTACCTGTCTAGGGACAACTGAACTTATTTTTTCAGTATTACTGTAAAGTAGCTCTTCAAGTGGAATGAAAAATTAAAGATAAAATATTCTAAAGAAAGATACATTTAATATTTTTCGTCAGCCTTTACATGATTTTCACTCGTACTGTAAATCAATAATGATTTTAGTCACTAATATTTATCAAATATTTCCAAATCATTCTACAAAGTTCTCATTTAAATAACAATTACTTTTCTTTTATACCCATGTTATCCATTTATATAATATTTAAATTATACAATTATTAAAATAGAATTCACAGCACAGGGTTGTAAAGTATTAGTATTGCTCTATTTATTAAACCAGTGGGAACATATATGTTGCATTTATTATTATTATTATTATTAAAGGTGTGTCTGTTGTATACACTATTTTATGTGTATTTTTTTTAAATAAGTTCAATTGGTATAAACATAATTGGGAAAAAATAGTCCATTCTCCTGCTAAGTATGTAAGACTATTTTTGATGGTGAATGCAGAAAACATCCCCAAATTAATCTAACTCTCAGTGCACCATGGACATCTATCAATTATATGTTACAGTAGGAACAGACAGCATCAGTTGATGTCATACAGTTCAATTAAGAGGAATTCCTTTAAGGGAGCTTCTTCTACATTTACAGGCAAGGGTCTGTCTCTTCTATTTATCTGTGATCTTACATTTCAGGGCTGGATTTTATTCAGACCTGTAGAATTCTCAAGATTTAGAACAGTGTTGGCACAGTATGCATTTAATAAATACTTGTAAAATGAATTAAAGAATGTAGAATTACTGAAACATTTACACATTCATTTTACTTACGCTTCTTTTGTTTTTGAGACGGAGTCTCGCTTCTATCCAAGAAATTAAGTAGTTCTCATTTCAATATTTTGTCATTTACATCTTGCTTCTGCACTTAATAACTCAGAATTAATTGGGTGATAGTAATTTCCGTCTCCAGGTTGTAGTTACATGGTGAGACATAGGAAAATGAGTTTCAGAGATTTACGTGATAACTGATGTTTTCACGCATGAAATGAAGTTGTATTTATTATATCTCATTTTAAGAAATCACTCTGATGCTCTCTAAAACATTCTGAAATTTCTACCAGAAAAATGAAATTATTTAAAGAGTTACAAAAAGTTATAATCACAGTTTACCTAGAAACTGAAAGGGAAATATTTCAAATCCTTGGTTTTCTGAATTTGAAATAACCCTTTAGAATCTTAAGAACAGTGATATATTTAGACAGATATTTTATGATAAAATTAACCACCATGACTAACAGCACTGAGTGTTTTTGACAGAATATAAGGCCAAACACTTTGTTGTATTATTATTTGCATTCAGGATTAATTCTGTCCACGCACAGACACAAATGTCGTATTTAATCCCATAGAACATAATAACCACTTTATAAACATAAAGCTATCCACAATATCAGTTTATTAGCATTAGAAATTACAGAATTCTATCTCCAGCTGTTCTTTGTGAAGTTCAGAAACCAAACAATTAAACAAGAATACATTTACATTTCTAAGTGCTCAAGATAAGTGGTCTCTCTGGTCTTCCCTGTTATGGAGAACTCCATAAATCTAATCCTTGACGATATATCTACTGAGGCAGTGTCTACATGCCACCAAAGCATTCATGTGAAAAACAGAAAATTGAACGATCCAAATGTCTCCCAATATCTGGGGTTTTGGCCTCATGTAGATAAAACACTTGAGACACTGAGACCTTTCATTTAGTGTATGTGTTCTGAGTCACTTCTACGCAGTAACGAAACAGATTTGAGCAGCTTCCCACTGAGCAATGTAACCTTCACATCAAAGCACAATCTTGAGTATGAACATCTGTGTAAGAACTTAGGAAACACCCCTAAATAAGTGTAGAGCCTCAGTCAGCCAAGCCTAAGTTAGATGAATTTTATAAGATCTAAAATCATACATGTGGGTGTGGATAGATGATAGATAGATGATAGATAGATAGGTAGATGATAGACACATAATAGATAGATAGATAGATAGATAGATAGATAGATAGATAGATAGATAGATGATAGATAGATAGATAGATAATAGATAAATAGATATCTGATATATGTACCCACACACAGATGAAGGGGAGAGTCTAGAAGTATCTATGCCAAATTATCTTTGAAATAATCCCTTTACCTTGTCATTCCCCTGTTGAAAAAAATTGTAATGCTCTATCACTTCTCAGTGGTTTCTGCTTTTGGCTATAGAAGCTTTTGTTTAAATGAAATTTTACATAGAAATTCACTATGCAAAATATATAAGAGCAGTTCTGCACTGATAAAAACCTAAAACCCTGTTGAAATGGCCCCATAGATGCAACAGAACACAGGTTGACAACCACTAATCTATGCAAGAAATCCACACTCTTGTCTGCCTTTCATAAATCTGTCCCACCTTACCTTTCATTTGAGCATTCATTAATTCAAAAAACATTAATTGAGCAATACTTATGTTAGACACTATAAGGCACTGAAGACACAAATATAAATAAGACTACGGGCGGGGCACAGTGGCTCACACCTGTAATGCCAGCACTTTGACAGGCTGAGGCAGGTGGATCACCTGATGTCAGGAGTTTGAGACCAGCCTGGCCAACATGGCAAAGCCCCATTTCTACTAAAAATACAAAAAAATTAGCCAGGTGTGGTGGCACATGCCTGTAGTCCCAGCTACTCAGGAGGCTGAGGCACAAGAATCATTTGAACCCGGGTGGCGGTGGTTGCAGTGAGCAGAGATCGCCCCAATGCACTCCAGCCTGGGCAACAGAGTGAGACTCCCTCTTAATAAAAAATAAATAAATAAGACTAAGACTGCATTCTCAAGAAATTTACATTCTAAAAGAAAAGGCAAACAAAAAAATTAATACAATGTGATTAGTATGATGTCTGTACATACGTCACAAAGAATAATTAATCATATAGATTAGTAAAGAAAAACTTTACCAAAACATATGTTGGAATTGGATCTTGAAAGAAGGCATAAGGAAATAAAGAATGTATAGGAGTTTGATGGGTGAATAAATGGGTAAGGGTAATTTTTAGTAGAAAAGCACATAACAACAGCACAGGACACGTGAGAGTGTGGTGCCTTTGAATAACAGAGAACTCTAGGGTGGCTGAAATGTAGGATAGGAAGGGACCTTAACTACTCACAGAGCACATTTCCCCATAATCAATGGGAAGCAATCCTTGAAATAGCCATGTAGGTCCATATTAAAAAGCAATAAAATCTATTTATTAAGCACACGTCTTTGATATCAGACAAATCTTAATTTGATTTCTGGTACTCTTACCATGTTTTAAGGCAAGTACTAGGTTTCCATGTCCTCATGCACAAACTGGGGTAATATCTATTTGACAAGGTTACTATAGAGATTATATAAAATCATATATGCAAAGTAAGTGCATAACAAGTTGTTATTACTATCATTGTCATCGTTATCCTTAGTGTTTGGTTTGGTCTCTCCTCATATCCATGTCTGTTCATATTGTGTTCCTAAAACACATGGAATGGATCCCTTTTTCCATCTATTTAACTAAAATGGACTGATCCTTCAGTACCCGGCCAAATTCCTTTGACAAGACCTTTCCTGTCTGTGAATATTAAGAACACTTATAATCAGTACCTCCCACCTAACTTTTAAATAATCATTATCATATGTAAAATATGTAAATATGCATATATATATGTTTTGCCTACCAAACTAGTTTGTAATATCTATAAAAACTCTAACAATATTTTCTGATTTCTTTACAAACCCTTGTGCCACCACCATCAGACTCTATTTACATACTCTGCACAAAATCACTTTCAAATCCTGTCACTTCCTTCTTTCCCACAGCCAACTTAGAGCTCATTAAGACTTTCATTATTTGACACACCACTATTTTCTCATTTATTATTGCCACATCATTTGGCTTTCCATCCAGTTTGGAAAGACACAGTAACTCCTTTCAACAATGCTCTATTTGCTTCCTGGAATTATCTATCTCGGTGACCACTTCCAACACATCAGACCTGCCAATTTTAACCCCATGACAAATTGCAGTATGGTTTAGCTACTTGCTTCTACACAGGTGTTGCTATAGAAAATCATGAAAATTTGCTAATTGTTTTCACTACATATTCATGCACCCTAAACATGGAGAAGCTTTCAGTTCTAATCAGATATCTTTTAATGATTTTCTAGCTGAGTTCCAATTTTATTCCCTACACATCTCAGCACCCACTACTTGTTTTACTTTCCAGTCTGCTGTCCATTTCCCTTATTTTGTGCAGATAATTCTACTTAAATTATTTTCAAAAATGAGTTCTTCAGGTAGTTATTCCTTCATTTTACTCATAATTTTAAAGTGCCCATGATTCTTCTCCCATCCTTTTTTTGTTATTAATTTTGAGGAAGGTACATTCAGCTCTGAACTCGGGAGGTAAACCAGGTTTCTTTACTTCCTCTAGACTTTTATTCTATCAACTATATTCTCTTATAATTTTAATTTTCTCCACTCTATATTGAAGCACGAAAATTTAACAAGTGAATAAAGGGGGAAATTTTATTTTTGACAGAGGAAACTGTGCAAAAGCACAGTCTAGTACTAATAAACTGCATACTAATAAACTCAACTTCTTGTGTTAAGACACAGTTTTATGTTTCTCATAGAATTAATCTACCAGATTATCAAGTTAAGGTTCTAACATATAAGAAAACATTATATTTATGTTGCCTTCATTTACTCAACCTAATCAGTCCTCAAACTGTTGCATTTGGCATTCATCACCACTATTAGAATAAAACTACTTTCTTGATTATCACAAATGTGTTTATAAATTCCAAAGCAAGTAATCTGTTGTTGATTACTTCATTCTTCTTCCTGAAACCCATAAACTTAACAAAAAAAGCAGGAAAAGAAATTTCATCTTCAATGAACCCAGAGGCCAGGAGCTTTGGCTCATGCCTGTAATCCCAGCACTCTGGGCGGCCAAAGCAGGTGGATCGCTTGAGCCCAGGAGTTCAAGAACCAGCCTGGGCAATATGGCAAAACTTCATCTTTACTAAAAAATACAAAAATTAGCTGGGCACAGTGGCACAAGCCTGTAGTCCCAGCTACTTGGCTGAGGCAAGAGGATCACCTGAGCCTAGTGAATTAGGTGAGATTCACTGCTGAAGCTGGAGCTGGAATTATCACACCCAAACATATTGCCACTACGTATTAGAATTACATCAGAGGGAACCGTAGGGAGAGAGTTAACAAATGATGACTGCATATGGAATGCGAATATTCTTCCAAGTGCTTTCCCTAACTAACTTTTTTTCTCTTTTTTTCCCCATTACACTGATTTTTCTTTCTTCCAGCACTTCAACTCTAACTTCTATGTAGCTTGATACTAAACACATTGTTGGTTCTCTGGAGAGACAGAACCAATACGATGTATGGGAAGATTTCACAAGATCGCAAATGTGGAAAAGTCCGACAATAGGCCCTCTGCAAGCTGGAGTGCCAAAGAAGCCGGTAGAGGTAATGTGACTCAGTTAGCAAGCCTCAGACCCAGGGAAGCCCACTGTGCAACCCCCAGTTCGAGGCTGAAGGCCCAAGAGCCCCCAGGAGGCTCCTGGTGCAAGTCCCAGAGTCCAAAATCCAAAGAACCTGGAATCTGATGTCCAAGCTTAGGAGGAGTAAAGCGTTCAACTCCAGAAGGGAGGAAGAGACCAATGAGGAAGAAAATCTGCCTTCCCAGTTTGTCCCATTGAGGATACCAGTCATAGGATGGTGCCCGTCCACACTGAGGGTGGGGCTTCCTCTCTCAGTCCACTGATTTATATGTCAATCTCCTTTGAACACCCCTTGATAGACACACCCAAACACAGTGTTTCCTCAGCCATCTAGGCATTCATCAATCCAATCAAGTAGATACCTAAAATTAAGCATTACACAGTCAAATCATAAGTAGAATGTTGTTGGGGAGAAGGAAGCATATACTATCATTGGACTCGTTGTACTAGTTTTGAAGGGGTAAAATACATTCCAATGACATGGTTCCCAATATCAGAGCTGAATTCATGTTCTTTTGACAGAAACATCGGGTTACTACTAGTTTTAATGTTCCCATCACTGGAAGTTTTAGGAATGAGGACAATGCTTCAGGCACTATCTTTCTGCTTTCACATCTAAATGGCTAGACCTATTCTTGACCCCAAGTGGTAGGCTCATGACTTTTACCATCCCCAACCACTTCTCTTACCTGTGTCCAAGTTCCCAAATCCTGATGTTTTGTTTTGATCTCCATACTTCCTTTTCCTCCATATTCAAACTCAGTCAAAAGTAGCTTTTTAATGCCTATACCATTTTTAATGCCTATACCATATTTTTCCCATTTTTACCTGAAATTCTAGTTTAGACTGCATCATTTCTCATTTTAATTGCTCTAATAGGTGCTGAGCCAGCATCCAGGATTTAAGCCTTCCCTAACCCATTATGATGCACAGTGATAATATTTTAAAAACTCAAATAATCACACCTCAAATTATGTTCCTTCATGTTTCAATTTCTCCTCATTGCCTATTACCTAATTAAAGCTCATCATACTTCTTAGCCTAACCTTCACATCCTTCTTTAATTTGGCTTCAATATACCCTTCTAGCCGATATTCCACTGCCTTGCTTACATAGTTCACTATTAGCAAACAATGGCTCAGCATTGTTTCAGATACCCTGCTCTCCAGTCTATGTCTCTAAGCACAGTTTTTATCTACTTAGAATGCCTTTCCATTATCACTGCTATAAAAATTCTAATATTTCTCAAGGACCAACTTAAATGTCATTTCTAGACAATAAATTAACCCTCTCATTCAAATTGAAACACTTTCTTGTTTATACCTTCATAATTGTCAGAAGTATCCTTGTTATGGCATTTATAAGATTTTTGTTTATTCTACATTTTATTCTATAGCCTTTATATTTACTGCTGTTCATCTTATTTATGTTAATTTTATAGTTTTGTTATTTGTTATCTTTTTACTGGTCACAAGATCTAGCACAATACCTGTACACATAAGCATTTAAAAAGTAAAGTTTTATGTATTGTCTAAAGAGGAGATAGATATGTGACAATATGCAGTACTTTCTTTATACTTTTATATTTTTTAACCTGGTAAACCTATCTACTTGGTGAATTTCCTTTGATCTTCTTTCTACAGTTAATAAATGAAATGATGGGTTTTTTTTAATGTGGTTCAATACTTCAAGGAAAACAAAACCTCAACTTTTCCTATACTTAAACTTTAAAAGTAACAATATAATATTACTCTTTTAAATTTCCACCTCCAGCAAAGAAAATCAGTGTCTTCCAATTGATGGGAGGAAAAAAACCCAAAAACTAAAACTGTATTTTTTTTAATTTAAAGGCTTTTTAATATGATTTTAAAATAACAAAAATATCAGATTTTGAAAACTGAACTGTATATTTTTAAATAAATGCATACTTCATTTATTTGAGATCAAGAGTATGTCTGTTTTACAAAAACATGATTCGATTAAGAATTTGAATATGGAAATACCTGTTAAAGTAGGACATAGTGGCATTTTTTAATGACCATTACACTCTACTCATGTAACAGCCTGTAAACCTTAGTTATAAGTCCAAGTCTTTCTTGTGAATTTCTACCGTATTTTTCTCCATCTAAACTGGCAGTGATAGAATAAACATATTACATACCAAATAGTGACTTTTAATATATAAGCAAAGCACTATCCAAATTGTAGATGGTACAGAAGATCATGGGGAAAAAGTCAAATATTCCAGTCCTGGGTAAAAAGGTATGGTTTCGGTAGTCTTTCTTCAATACTCTTCTGCCTACCACACATACCTCTCCAAGTTAGACACCTACTCTGGCTCCATCAGCGATCTGGCCACCATCATCTCTATTCCAAGTCAGCTGTCAGAATATTTACCAAGTTACAAATGAACATCTTGATTTATTCTTCTCTCTAAAGTACTTACTTTAAGAGACTTTGCTTCTTAACCCAAATAAATGTCTCAAAAAAAAGGAAGATATTGGGCATGTCCAGGAAAAAGAAAACGAATTTTGGGATCAGCTTTTCCAAAGCAGCAAAATCAAAACGGTATAGATGTTGAGGGCAGTGGCTCACACCTGTAATGCCAGCACTTTGGAAGGCCAAGGAAGCAGGAATGCTTGAGGCCAGGAGTTCAAGACCAGCCTGGGCAACATAGCAATACTCCTATCTTTACAAAAAAAAATGTTAAAAATTAGCCAGGTGTGGTGGCACATGCCTGTTGTCCTAGCTACTCGAGAGGCTGAGTTTGAAAGATTGTTTGAGCCCAGGAATTTGAGGTTACAATGAGCTATATAACCTTAAATTCATGGCACTGCACTCCAGCCTGGGTGGCAAGGCAAGACACTATCAAAAAAAAAAAAAAAAAAAAAAAAAAAAAACCCTGCGTACTCCTGGTGTTATTGGTCATGCCTCTGAAGGAAAATACAGGCAATAGAAAATGCCAGGACTTGAGATCTCAAAATTCCATGTCTAAGTCATAGCTAGACACCCAACACAAGGTTAATACATATTGTGTTGCTACTAGAGTATCAGCCTCCATTTTTTTGTTATTTCTTCCCTTGTCAATTTTATTATACTAGAGAAATATTCAATATCTTGTTTTCTCCTCTTCTTCTTAAGTAAAGGCAGGCTTCCCTACTTGGAATTTTTATTTTCAAACCCAATTTACACAACTGCCACATAGAACATTAAAAACAAAGAAGGGAAATTCAAAGATATTTAATTCTTTTGCAATCCTACCAAAGATTCATTCACCACAAAATCTTATGAATGGAATTTTGTTCTTGAATCCTAGCCAAGTTCTTCTGTTTTGGAAACTGAATAAAGGATGAGATAATTGAGCTTTCTCTAAACAATAGAGCATGCTTTCTACATGTTTGCATTGTTAATAACAAGAATAATAAAGTCTATTTATCTAGGGCTCAATTGCATATTAGGTACTGTTCAAAAGACTTTGCATATGTTATCTCATTTAATCATCGCAAAAATCAATGAGTTAGATACTATTATTATTCTCATTTTACAGATACTTGTCATATCTTGCTCAAGCATATATAATAGTTAGAAAGGAGTAGACTCAAGACTCACAGTTAAGCTGTACAGCTCCAGAGTCCATCCAGGCCCTTCCTAATTATGCTTGAACACTTTTCTCTTTTCATCTGATTTTTGAAACACTTCTGTGACAGAGTCATAGGTGAGTATTTTCATTTTGCAAATACGAAAACTGAAGCTCAGAGGTATTTGGCAACTTATCAAGTTTTAGACTGTATTTTTCAATATGATATCCACTATGTGTCTATATAATTAAGTTACTTAAAATTAAATATTTGGTCCCTCAGCCACATTTCAAGTGCTCAATAACTCTATACAGCTAGTAGCTACTGTTCTGAAGAGTACAGATATATACCATGTCCATTATTGAAGAAAATTCTACTGGACGTCACTTCTTTCTAAAGTACGTCCTTTGTTTCTATCAACAGGAGCAGGAAGATCTTATCCTTAAGGTCCAAAGGATTCACTGAGATAAAATACTTTATGCACCTGCAGCACAGCCAAAGTATTGCTAATACAAAAGAAGAGCAATTTATAAAGTTAATGCATTTTAATATAGTAATCACCAGCTTCATTTTTAAGCTTAGATTATACAAAAGGAACAATTGATGAAAGACCAGAATTTAAAAAAACAAAATTATAAAACATAAAAGCGAAAAACTGTCTAGTTCAATTCGGAATTAACCTAGAATCATATTTTTTTCATTAGCATTCAATTTATTAAGCTAATCTACTCTGTAGAAAAAAAATCTAAAAATTGGTAATCATATTCTGTAAGTTTTACAATGTAAAGTTTCCAAAGTTGTGAAAAAATTTAAATAATGGTTTGCATTTTACTGGTACATATGCAGATCACTCAATAGGAATTCCCTAAACTGGAAATAAGGTGCCCCTTTTTATAGTGAAATCTATGGATTTAAAATAGATTTATTTACATAGATATTTTGTGCCCTTTGATCAGTGCTCACCACTTTCACGAACACTTGAGTAAAACTAAGGTGATGTAGACAGTAATGGCCTTACCTGTAACATAAGACCCTATTTCCTGGAAATTTTAATTCAACACAAAATACCTTATCATTAATTTACTGAAATTAAATTAATTTAGTAAACAAGCTGGTGCTTCATTTTAAAGACAATATATCATCCCTTTAAGAAAAGTATGTAAGTTTTTGTTATTTGGGGAAATCCACAGACATAAATGAGAATAAGAAAGAAGGATAAGAAAACAATTTTGTGCTTGGGACAGGCAGAGCTAGAGGCTCTGAAGGCACAGAATATCAAATTTAAATTTTTATCAGTTTAAAGGGAAATGACCCAGTGTCATATGTAGAGACCTCAATTCTCTAAGGAAGAGAGAAATGAGTGGATTCTTTGGAACTGGAACAAGTTAGCACTACAGAAAAGCTTTCAGGAGCGAACTCTCCAACACCACTCCCCAACTGTAACCCCATCTAGTGAAAATAGCTGAGTTTTGTGGCTCCTAAAAGAGAAAGAATGAGAGATTGGAAGGTGCAGGAAATGAGGAGATGTTGGCTAAAGGGCA
This sequence comes from Hylobates moloch, assembly GCF_009828535.3. Taxonomy (NCBI): domain Eukaryota; kingdom Metazoa; phylum Chordata; class Mammalia; order Primates; family Hylobatidae; genus Hylobates; species Hylobates moloch. The sequence goes on along the minus strand of NW_026652281.1, from coordinate 61,720,851 downwards.
CAAATGTTTAGTTATAAAACAAATAAGCTCTGAGGATCTAATGTACAGCATAGTGAGCATTGTTATTAATAGTGTATTGTATTTTTGAAATTTGCTAATAGATCTGAAATGTTCTATTAAAAAAAGGTATCTATGAGTGCTGTTATACATAGATGAAGTCACCTCACACACTTAAAATATATACAATTTTATTTTGAATTATAGTTCAATAAATTCAAGTGAAAAAGAAGGAAAATAATGAGAGACATAGAGACAGAAGAGAAAAAGAAAATGTGCAAGAGAGGAATCACTTCCTTTTGGAATAAATGGAATTACCAATCTACAGAGGCGAGGCCAGACCAGCTCTGCACATTGTGCATTAGTGAGGTGCAATGGGAACCTGAAGAAATGGCAGGAGGTGGGTGAGCATGGAGGGGACAGCAATACCTCATGCTTCCTTCCCTTTCTCATGGATTACCTACCCTCTATAAGCTAGAAATAGGCATGTACATGAGATGTATTTCTAAAAATCAGCAATAAGAACAAGCAAAATAGTTCGCTTACCCCCAGGGAACCACGGATTGTACTTCCAGGTTTGTGTTTCCTGAGGGAAATCTTTTGAGCAAAGAAATGAAGGCATAATGCATTTCTGACCTAAGATGGAAATTATTTCTTTAAATCTTATCCATGAAAGAAACCTTGAAAACCCAAGCATCTCCTTTCAAATTCTATTAAAACCATGTTGCACCCTTAAGAAGAGGAACCGTTTTCCTACTTTTAAACTACCCTAGAGAAAGATACTTCGAGATCTACAGCAGAATAGTTCTTCTAATGTTTTAGAATTTATGTCATGTACATACAATAAAGTATAATAAAATCCTTCTTCTGTATAAACAAGACTCTCAAGGAGCTCACCCTCTTTGCCTTTTCTTCAGTGGAGATAAGCTTTTCATAGACAAATATCAAATCACCAGAAGCCTTCAGCACTCCATGCTGAGACTCTTCTCCATTTTTTAACATTTCAATTAAATACATTTTTGCCAGTCACTTCAATGATTTTTTTAAAAAAACACTCTGTGAATAAATTGCAATCATGTAACTTATTAGTTATCTGTAACAAATTGACTTAAATTTGATTTATTTATTTCAAATGTGATCAGGCAATTTGTTTCCATAATTACCAGATAAAGGAAAGTAAACATTTCCTTTAGGAGTCAATAAATATATTTCTCTTGACTATGCTCTAAAAATAAACGCAAAGATACAATTACAAATAAAATGCTTAGCTACTCATTTTATTAATTTTGCCATTTTGAATTTGGCAAGCCAGTTTTCCAAAGCACTGGTGTGTGGTAAAAAAGGGATTATTTTTATGTTTTTTAATATGGTAAGTTTCAACTGATGATTTATTTCATGCAAATAATTAAATACCAAATTACAGTATGTGGTGAGTAGAAATTGTTCACAGAATATGCCTATCAAACCTGGGGAATATTAGAGTGTGCATATGGGTTCAGTTCAGTTAACAGAAAAATTGGATTCCAATCATTTACTCTTGATAGCAATTTTACCCTCTGTTTTTAGGTTCACCTGACATAACAGTACAAGACAAGCTATATTTGCAAAATAACACCTGGGAGCATGCCTTGCACAAAATTCATTATTTGCTTAACAGTTTTATGCATGTCCTGTACCTTATTTGAAAAGTCATCAGGTGCACAGTTGACATGTTACTAGGGGATTCTGCGTCTGCATTTTTTCAATGAAAAGTGACACATTTAAAGATCAGAACATAGGAAGGTTTCTTTGCAGTAGTATATCAAAGTAGCTAGGTTAAAACTGGAAAGACTTTTCCTCCTTCATAAACTCCTGTCTAATGTCTGTGAAAGCTGAAATATTAATTAGCAGCATAATTGTGTGAGGATAGTTTAATTTTTTCACATTAATCCTTCTATTAAAAAGATAAAAGTCTTTCCACACCTGCTCTTCAGACTATTATGTATTTTCATTAACTTTCTTTCTGGCCAGAAAGAAAGATTGTATCTATACTAATTACCATTAGGACCTGAAAAGATTACCAGTGCTACATAAATAAACATAAATTAGGAAGAAAACAATTTTATGTTCTGATATTATGCATTATAATAAGGCCACTTCCCATAAAATACCATTCATATTTTTTGGTAAATACAATCTTTGTTATATTTACTTTGTTTCTATCCTAAATTGTAAAAATAGACATCCACAGCCATCTTCTAAAAATTCACATAATTTGATCACGAAGGGAATTGAAACGAGAGATGTGAGAGATTACAGCAACTTGATCACATGTATAATAGAGATATACATGACTGACCTCCTTGCAGTGAAGTAATGATGTCACAATTGTAAACATACAAATCAAGTGACATAATTATGCAGGCTAATATTTACGTAGGCACTGTTCTAAGGGGTTTACCCATATTATCACTTTTAATATAAGAACCCCCTGATGTAGGTATTATTATTATTAATTTCCATTTCACAGATAAAGAGACTGAAACACAGATTTAGTTAATGGCAGAGCCTAGATTTGATCACACACAGGCTGGTTCCAGAGTTTGGCTGGCTGTGCTTATTACCACCACAATGTTACAGGCCACTGTGTATAAGGCTCATGCCAAACACCAAATGTGGGTATAGAATGTCAAGTCTAAACAATGCTGTGGAAACACTTTTCTAACTAAACTCTCATTGCTGCTTCTCCCAGAATCTATAAATGCTCCAGCTTTGGCTCTGAGCCACCTCCAGAAGAAATGAAATATCCCTGTCTTATTGAAGAATGTTCATGGAACTCAAATTCTATAGAACAGTAACATCAAGTTACAGCAACATTTGGCACTCATAAAAATCTCTCCAGCTAGAAGTCACAGTGCTATTTGGCAGGACATTACACTTTTATAATTTTATTTGGATTAATCAATTGTTTTAACCATAGTGTTCTGAACTTGGCAAGACACCAAAACGAGCAATTGGAATGCTGATGTATTAGTTTTCTATAAGCTGCTAAAACAAACAAAAAATAATTTTAAAGGCTTAAGGCAAAATTTCTTTAATAACTTGCTATTGCTGGGGTGTATTACTCAGGGTTCTCCAGAGGGACAGAACTAATAGGATATACATGTATATATAAAAGAGAATTTATTAAGAAGAATTGGCTTACACAGTCACAAGGTAAAGTCCCATGATAAGCCGTCTGCAAGATGAGGGAGAAAGAAGCCAGTAGTCCAAAAGCCTTAAAAGCAGAGAAGCTGACAGTGCAGCCTTCAGTCTGTGTCTGAAGGCCTGAGAGCTCCCAACAAAGAGGTAAGTCCAAGAGTCCAAAAGCCAAAGAACCTGGAGTCTGATGCCCAAGGGCAGGAGGACGGAAGGAATCATCTAGCGTGGGAGAAAGATGAAAGCGAGAAGACTCAGCAAGCTGATCCCACCTTCTTTCACCTACTTTGTTCTAGCCTCGCTGGCAGCCAATTGGATGGTGCCCACCCACATTGAGGGCGGGTCGTCCTCTCCCAGTCCACTGACTCAAATGTCAATCTTCTCTCGCAACACCCTCACACCCAGAAACAATACTTTACCAGCTATCTGGGCATCCTTCAATCCAATCAAGTTGACACCTAATATTAGCCATCACACAGGAGTCAGTTGTCCAGGCATCATCTAGCTGGGTTGTCTGTTAAAGGGTCTTGCTGGCCTAAAATCAAGGTATCGGCCAGGTCTAAGTTCTCATCTAGTTTTTACTTGGAGTTCTCATCCAAATTCATTCATGCTTTTGGCAGAATTCACTACCTTGTGGTTATAGAACTGAAATCCCTGGTTTCTTCCTGGCTGCTAGCTGGTAGTCACTCTAATCTCCAACAGTCACCCTCAGGACCTACCCACAGAGCCCTCTCAAACCATGGCAGCTACTTTTTCAAATACACCAGGAGAATTTCTCTTCAGGAAGGAGGACCCAGTTACTCTTTTAAGGGCCCAACTGACTAGGTCAGGTACATGAAGAAAAATCACCATTTTGATTAACTCAAAGGCAACTCAGTAGGAACCTTAATTATATCTGTAAACTACTTTTAACCCACCCTAATCTATTGGTTAGAAGTTAGTCACAGTTTTCACTTGCACTTAGTGGAAGGGGTATATACAAGGGATTTTGGCAGAATTCATATACTGTCTATTACAACTAGGGAGTGATGGAAAAGAAATTATAAATTATATAAACTAGTTAATTTAATATAATAAAATAATTGTTTGACCCTTTATATGTGGGTGTTTCAATTCTCAAGAACTTTCCCTTCTCTCTTAAGACATTTCCTACAGAGAATACCAAATCTGAAGAAAGTGTTAGCTCATTCATTTTATTTTGGGTCATAAGTTTTTATTTGTCCCAACACTTAACTAAAAATCACATAAGGATGCTTACAGAATGAGCTGTGTGTGTGTGTGTGTGTGTGTGTGTGTGTGTGTGTGTGTGTATGAGAGAGGAAGAGAGAGAGACTTTTTCTTTTTATCACTTTCTTTTCATACTCATGTATTTTAAAGGTGTTGAAAGTTATCACATGAACACGGACCATTTCCTGAAGACAAATTCATAATATTTTGACGAAGACTTCTTGTAAAAGATAAAACTATTACAAAAATCTTTTTAGCATTTGGCTAACTGTATCTTTTGTTTCATCTTCATAATAAATAGCTCTCTTTTCACTAACCATAATCCTATTAGAAATCTCTTTCTAGCTAACACAATTAACAAAAGGAAAATATAAATTAAACACAAGATTATAAATAAAATATCGAAAACAAATAATTTTAATAAAAAAAATTTACTCATTTAATTCTTGTAAAATGTTATCCTCAGTATGAGGAATCTGAAGCATGGGAAAGCTGAGTAACTTGCCTGAGACCACATATCTAATATGGGAAAGGAACCAGAAATTGAGCCCAGGGGGTCTGGCTCTTCAGTCTATTCGTATAAACACTATGCCATGCTTATCTTCCAAGTGTAATAGTCAAGAGGTTCTATAACTCTTTAAATTTCTATGAAACTTTTAAAAGGAAAAATAAAACTAGTTGTTTTGAAATTCTCACATTAATCAAGCATAGCAACACATTTTATTCTCAGTAGATACTGAATAACTAAGTAGACATTTCTATGTCTTCCCAGAATGTTCCACAGAACATTGGCTCTGAGGAATACTAAGAAGTTTTACGTGAAAATGATTGCAGCATCCAATATATTTGGAAATCTCTAGCCAAAAATGAAATGGTTTCTTTTATGTGGAACTTCTTAGAACCCAAAATGTACCAAAGTACTAAGAAGAGGATATGATTTGCTCCATTTTTCAAAACTATTAAATTACAAAATTTTCCTTTTTCAAACCTTCTTTCTTGGAGAAATAGCATTTGGCTAAACACATTTTCAAAATGTTGCTTTCAAATGCTGTACACCCTGAAGTCGTTACTTGTAAGTGCCTTGAAAGTATTAGGCCTTGGAGAACAATGTATCATTTCAATTTGCAGTTTTTATGCCTGACTCTTCGTCCTATGAGGAAAGAAGATTTATCGTAAACCTACATATTTACATAATAAATGGAAAATGTTGACTGCCCATGTCTAATATTTGGTGTGCTTCAGTCAGATATTTTAGTTTCAAGCCACAGAAGCAGATTTGGGTTGATTTCAGTAGAAAAGCAATGAATGAAAATGATATTGGTAGCTCAGAGAACCACAGGAGAATTGGAGATCTAGGCAGAGGCAATTTAAGAGGATGCTTAAAATGATGCCATAGGACTGCTGCCACCCAGCCACTTCCAATATGCTTGCACTGTTACAAGTCGTATTGCTGCCACCTTGCAGCGGGTGCTACAAATGGCGCTGCTTCCACTTTTGCCCCAGAGATTCAATAATCTTTTTGCTTACTCTTACCATTAGGAGGAATTTTCTAGTTTTCTCTTGTTACTTTTACCAGCTCCTGATTCACACTCTGGGGTGGTCTATTTTGTTGGTGGATCCAAGGAAATACCTGCAATTCCACTGAAGGGAAGCTGGGAAAGCAAGTGTCTAACAATTTTCTATTTCAGCCTCCTATCAAAACCAAAAGGTGACGAGTTCCTCAAACTCTAGGAAGGGATCCAAGTTTTTAAACAGTGAAAATATTAGAAATTTTAACCACATGAGGGAGGGAGGAGATTGGATAATGAGAAAGTATTTAATGGGTACAGCATACATTATTTGGGTGATAGATGCACTACCAGGCCAGATTTTGCCACTATGCAATATAGCCATGTAACAAAATTGTGTTTGTAACCCTTAAGTTTATACAAATTTAAAGAAAACAAAATGTTTACCACGTGGAAGTACTAAATCTCCTGCATAAATTGAGCTCTGTATCCTTCACAGTCGATAAAGCCTTTGGCATGACGAGAACCACCAAGAAGTTATTTGCAAAGAAATTATAATAATGTCTGGCACATAGTAAGGGCATTAGAAGGGTTTTTAAACTAAAACGGCATAAAATAAAGTAGTCTTCCTACTGATGCTAGTGCCCAAAGGGCAGTAAGAGAGCCCTGATGATTCAGCACTGGAGAAGCACAAATGTTCACCAGCTCTCTGTTTCTTGCAGCCATGTTTCCCATCTGGCAAAGAAATGTATGAATGAATTCAAACAATAAAGAGAGATACTGCTCTTAATGCCAGGCTTCATTCTGATAGCTATAGATTTTCTGCACCTCCAGCTCTCCACCTCTTACTTGAATGAGTTTACGGAATTCTGAACAGATCTCTTCTATTTAATTCCAGATGCATACAGCATTTGTGCATTTATCGAGAAAGTCTGAGTCCTGTAACAGGAGCTTGAAGACCCTAAGATGTTACTTAAGGTAGATGAAGCTATATGTGTCTAAACACATTATTGTAAACTACAACTCTAATCAAGTGATAAGCCTCTGAAAATTTATCTTCTAGCTTATCTGCTTTGAAAAAAACAGAGTCCATTTTCTACCCTCATCTCATATATCAAAGTAAAGATCACGATTAATTGAAGCTCGTGTCCAAACATCTAAAACTGGGTTGTGCATCCAGCGGAGTAATTCTTGGCCTCATGATTTATAAATTCCACATTCTAGATCTACTGCCCCTTTAGTCTGGACACAATAATTCTATCTTCATTAGGTTTAGACGAAACTTTCTTACTGACAAATCCAATCAAATTAACAATCATAGAACACATTACATAATAATTCACAATCAAAATCTTTTATAGGAGAATATATTCATATAGGGAATACAAATGTTGAAAAGTATCTAACCCAATAAATGAGTGACTATGGAGGATTGGTGACTGTTGGTCTCGCTGAAGAAAGAAAGTAAAGTTGGATACTCCAAGAATATAGCCATGAACCTGACCATCTAACTTCAGTCTCTTCATACACTTTCTAGTGGCTTACCATTTGGCTACCTTCCAAATAAATACTACTCAGGGATAAAATCGATGGTGGTTTTATTGGGCATGCATTTGAACTTATTCTCCACCATCTTAAGCAAGAAAAAAAAGATCCATTTTGATGTCATGATTTTTCTTTCTTGTAAAATGTCTCAAGTGCAGGCACAGCCCTCAAGAAAGTAGGATAGTTCTCCAGGGGAATTATGTATAAAATCCTTTATAAGACAATAAAGAATCTAATGTGGTACTTCTTTCATCTCTACTGTTCTGTGCCATACTTCTCCAAAGGAAATTTTTCTATAAAATAACAATTCTAAATTCACATATCCCTCTTTTCGGACTCTATGGGCCCCCATTATACACGACTTGTGTTTTGGCAGCGTTACACATGGATAAACACACACACACTCTTTCTCTGAAGCCCAGATTTCACCACTACACAATATAGCACAAAATTGCACTTGTGCTTCTTAAATTTATACAAATAAGAATAAAAGAAATGCTCTCCACATGGAAGCACTAAATCTCCTGTATAAATTGAGCTCTGTGTGCATGCTTGCTTTTGATGATTACCTTCTCTATTGCCAGATTACAGTATCATCTACTATTAAGTATTTTGATTCAGAGCCTCCCTCTTCAGGGAACTTCCTTCCACACTCAGAAAGTGGCCCTCAACTTCACATGTTCAACAAAGCTTAGAACTGTGTTAAGAGGCTATACTTCCTGTAGTCTGTGATGGATCATTACTTCATGCTTGGAACTATAGGAAACAATCCCCTGAATTAAATCCAGCTTCCTGACTCCAGTTAGGAATAAAAATATAGAGATGAGACTGTTCTTTAAAAAAAAAAATCTTTCTTCATTCTCCATGAAAGCAGTATTCTCAAGAGTTACAGTTATGTAGGAATTACTTTAGCAAAGACAAAGGGGAATTTTAAAAGCCACTAAAGTGTAATAGGGGAAAAATTAAAGCTGCTTTTCAAAGAAAGCTTTTCTCAATCTAAAAGCAGTTACTTACTAAATTAAGCCCTTTACATATTTTCCCTTTAAATCTTTTTACTCTATTCCCACTACTTGGATTTCTTCTGTAGGGTCTGCAGTACCCTGAAAAGCAAACCTTTGGCAACTTTCTCTGTGTAATTCTCAATTCATCTGTTTATGAACACCTCCCACAGAAAATGGTTTTGCTGCCTAGGTCCTTCCTCTTCTTTCCTTTGTTAATTTCCTCAATCTAAGTCACGTTATTGGCCACTCAAAGCTTGGGCATAAGAACAAGGTAAATATTGTGAAGGGGGCAAAGACTGAGAGGTATGGTTCCTTTAGATAGGATCTCCTGTCTCAGTCTCCTCTATAGTTTTAATTGAAAACATGACTTTTTATTTGCTGCTACCATCTGTTGGATTCAGCATTTCCTCATGTTATAAGCAAAATATAAATTTTTAAGATAGATCAATAAAACCTAAAATGAGAAAAATATCTACTAATTATCACTTACTCTGAAATGCACTTTGCCTTCCATTGAAGAAGTAACAGCATTATATAGAGTCGAGCTTAAATTATTTTCTTCTTCCTCTGTAGGCTTGCCAGAATGAGAAGAAAATTTTATAAGCCACTTAATCACTCTTCACTTTGAAATTAGGCAGAATTAGAGGATGCTATCCTTCTGTCATGTTTTTGGCAATACAGGTATTGTCAGTTTTTTCTTTTTTTTTTTTTAATGCATTAACTTGAAAATTGCTCATGCAGTGCCGAAAACCAGTGTGCAGACAATAAATGTTCTATGAAGAAGAAAACAATGGTCATTTTTTGCAACAATTGAGAAAAATCACTGTGCCTATCTGTAGTGATTTAATGAGTGCATCAAAATTTTCTTTTAAGTGTGTCTCAGGGAGAATTACTGCACACATATTATCTCTATTTGTGTTCTAAATCATTAAAAGACCTCAAAAGATTACTTCTCAAATAGTATCTTTGTTTGACTGATAACTATTGACTAAGTAATTAGCTAAAATAAACAATTTCAAATCCACTCTCTCATGTCTTATTTAACTAAGATTTATTTTATTCCTTTTTTTCTATTGTAAAGTTCGAAACTGAAAAATATAATCAAAGCATGGGACAAATTTTAATGTTTTTCCAAATTTAATAAAAGCAGAAAATACAAATTCTAAAACCAAATGAGAACATACAGGAATGGAATGTTACAAGTCAATTAACCAATATTTATAAAATTAAAAGGAGAAACAGTACATTTAAAGGGTCTAGTCACAAAAAATATGATCTAAATTAACAGCATTTATAATGCCATTTCATAAACATAGGACTGTATGATAAGATAAAATGTGCTGTAGAGATAAATCACATTGAAATTTATATGTAGTTATGAATATAGGCAAGGTCTGGAGACAGTCTGATTTTAAATCCCAGCTCTGCCATTTAGTATCCTCCTGGGCTTGGCATGTTAACTCTCTGTGCCTGAGTTTTCTCATCTGTAAAGTAGGCTGTTGTAATGGTTGTAATGATTAAATACATTTATATATATATAAGTCCTAGAAAAGTACCTGAAAGGTAGCAAGTGCTATGTAAGAAGTGTTTTGTTGTTGTATGCTGTTGCTGTTGTTTGCATTTGAAATACTGTAAGACAATGGAATATAATATTAAAGAAATTTTTATAAAGGAATTTTCATGGTTCATCCTTCTTTAATGCTTAAAATATATTCTATGAAAAAAATACATTAATAATGATGTATTTTTATCAGATTGGCTTTTGGAAATAACATTATTCATCTATAATAACGAGAATGTAATATCTCCAGGTTTTATATAACAAGCCATTCCAATCCAAAAAGATATGACATCATAAACAGAAATGGTGGAAAATATGCTTAATTCAGAGAGGACCTAAGATGAATGGATCCAAATTCATCACAAGAGAATGATGCTACATGATGTAAGAATTTAGTATAAAAATGACAAAACAGTGTATACTGAAGTGGAAGTTCTAGAACACATTCACTGTATTGCACGATTCCTCAAAAGGAGATGAAAAACTGTTCTACATTTGGCCAAAATACATAACTGACCCATCAGGCTGTATTGTTAGTTACCAAGAACAATTCATTGTTATAACCAAAATAGGGTGTGGTCTTGTGCTGAGTCAGCAAGTACGGTATTCTTTTTTTTTTTCTCACAAACCCAATCACTTTATCCTTTTCAACTTCTCATCTCCTCTGATTTATTGAATACTATGTGTTCTTGAGTGTCAGCCTCAAAGCCTATCTCCTCGAAGAGCCTCAAGTGATTGCTACCCTCTCCCCACAGTCATATCCCTCATTTGAATTCATACTGCACTTATTTTCAATACTACTTATTTTCCCCTTCACCTGGGCAGCCTTTTACTTTTAGGTAACTTTTCGTACACCTATTTATGTTGTAACCAGAAGAAATATCAGAGATATACTTGAATAGGTTCTCTTCCCCTAATTTATCTATCACATATTCCTGGACATTGTGACCTCACCAATACATGTTACTTGATGAAAGAGTGGAAAAGAGAAATGGGATGATCCCTTACTTTATTATATTAACAAAGCCTATACTTGTTAATTTTAACGTAAATTATAATATCAAATATTATAATAACAAATGACAACATTTGCTACTCAGTCAATGGCAATAAGGATGTCCTTGAGACGAAAATACTATATATGATTTTCAGAGTGAGATCAAAAGTAAAATGAGAGAAAATGATCCAATTGTTATTAACAAAAATTGCTTTAAATAATCAAAATAATTCTTTTATTTTCAAAGTATTATAAAGAAATTCTAGTTGACTGTTCTTAAGATATTTCTATTGACTTCTGTAACTGATAGATAGGTGGCAGGCTGCAAAATTATGCCTGCCTTGTAAGTAATGTTCTGCCTTTCTGTCATTCAGCCATTAAATGTCCCATAGCCAGGTGACAGCCTCAGGAAAACACAACTAGTATTATATCAAAGCCTGTCATTCTCCTTGCCAAGGGCCTGACCATAAAAGGTGTCTGAATTCAAGCAAGCTACTGAAAGTCAATCAAAATGGTAAGTTTATATTGGGAGACTGAGGACACTACGGATCACAATGACAAAGGGCAAAATTTTATAACTGCTGCAAAGATTAGGGACAAATTTCTCCTAGATATTGTGAAAATAGTTCCCCCTTTTAATTTGAAACAAACAGAATACTATTTACAGTATTGCATTTGTATGTAAAATGTAATATATATGACTAAAGAGTCATTATTTCAAAAACTTAGACTCACTTGAAGCAGTGTGCTACTTATACATGAAAAGTTAAACAGATCATTGAAAAAAATTGGAAGGTTCAACAATGAACACTAAATGGGATTTCAGTAAGATAAAGGCAGCATTCTAATAAAAATAATTAAGATATTTTGAAGTAAATATATGTGGGAATATTAGGAGGAGTTATGTGGAGAAAAATAAAATTCCATCCATAAATCAAACTTACAATGAAATAAACCAAAAATACCATAAAAATTAAACATAAAAAAGCCATCAAAGATCAGAAGAAATGTGGCAAAATGTCTTTATAAATTTAGCATGGGGACTCATTTAGAGAATCCATAAAATAAAAGATAGATTATTTTAAGTACATTTTAAAAAAACTATGTCACAATAAAAAAGAGTAAAGTCAAAAGGCAAGTAACAACAAAAAATTTTAGTAACATCCATTATAGACAAAGAAAGATAATCTTTCTAGTAGATAAAATGTCTAGAAATCAAGAAAGAAAAATTAAAACTAAAAAGAAAAAAAGTAGAATAAATAAAAGTTCACCAAAAATAACTTAATAAATAATAAGGACAATTTTTATTTAAGGACCCTTTAAAATGGTCCTTAACAGAATAAAAATCTGTTGGAAAAATATCTTTTAGTCAAGATATGAAAAATACTTTCTTTTATAATCATTTTGTTTGATATATCTTTTACATCTTTCTAGATTTAAAGGTGTATGTTGATAACGTCTGCAATTTTTTCATTTCTCTGTTTTTCATAAAACCATAATCAAATTTTGTTGAGGATGAATGAATATTCAGAAATAATATCAGCCAAAAGTTGAGTGGAGATGAAGACAATAAAGGAAAATAAAAAGGGAAAAAGTTTGGTAACATTTGAACAAAAAAATTGATGCAATTGGGGGCTGATTCAACATGGGGAGATAGCAAAGAGTAAAATAAGGTTCATGTATAGAATATATAGTGCTGCTAATAGACCATTTGGAAATAAAAGTTGGCTTCAGGGGAATTTGTCAACTCATCCAGTTTTAAATGTCTAACAAGTAGCTGGAAATACAGGACACAACCTCAGGACAGAAGTAAGTGTTCCACATATAGGTGAATTTCATCTAAATAGAGGAAATTGTTGAAGATGAGAGAACGGATGAGACAGAGAAGGAGACAGGGTATAGAAAGGAAAGAACACACATTAGAAAAACATTGTATTCTTCCAACAAGAGTAGGAAAATAAGACAGTTCTATGAAAAAGACAAGTGATATGCTTAGAGGTAAACAGGAAGAAAACCAGTACATTCCAGTGCTATATGCTCTAAAAAGTGAGTTTCTACAAGGAAGTGAAGGAAGAAGACAGTTATGTCAAAACCCATGGCTCAAGTATAATTTCATTAGGGCATAAGAATTTATATGAGTGTATGTGTGTATGTATGTGTGTGTGCAAAATATTATATAACTATATATGCATATAAATATCTATAATATACATGTGAATAAAGGTAAATATGAATTGATCATGCTTATTATCTACTGGCTACTCTAATAAATTATTTAGTTCTAAAATGTAACAACAAACTATTTTGGAGAAATTTCTGTGCCCTTCACTTTTTTCACCCTAACTTTTACAGTGAAAAGCTAAGACTCAGTTGCTACTGACTTTGGCATCACCATTTGAGAGATAATAAGGTTGGATCTTTCTGAGAACACTAAGAAAACTACCAACCTTACCACTAATGCATTTAATGGAAAACTAGCTTCCCAAGTTTCTTGTACATTCATTTTCAGACCTTGAAAGGTCATTATGCTTTTATTAGTAGTACTTTAGACAAAAGATGAAACATTCTATTTGCAGCAAAAGGAGCCTGCTTATATTCAATGTGTTATCATTATTCATTATTCCATTAGTGTAATGGAGGTTACAGGTTTCAAGGAGTAAAACTACTTTATAATAATAAGTGATTGTTTTCCCTATTGCCTTTTAAGTAGGCCCTGTTACAGTTCTTTCTCACCGTAGTCTCTGCCATTAGAAACGGATGAGAATAACAAACAATTCAGACAATGGTAATTTTCATTAAAAATAAATATCTAACACTTTATACATGATGACAAAGATCTCACATTTTTGGTTTTTTTCTAATATTTCTCACGTACTGATTTCTTTAAAAAAATTACATTTTAAGTGGCCTTTTAGTCAGATCTTTCAAAATGGAAAAGAAAATATGAGATAAGAATGCCTATAGCATGCATATCTAATCTGCTGCTATTTAGAGTTTTAAAAACTGCTTTTAGTTTGAAATGAAACACCTCAATAGAAATCATTAAATGCGACTTTTTAAAGCAGTTCTGATTTTTTTTTTATTTCCTGCAGGAAAAGAAGGCTCACTTTTTAGTGTTATATAGGCACTGCAGCAATCCTTTTCATACAGGAGAAGACAAAATGAATTAGAGAATATATACATAGATCTAATTATTTGGTACTTAGTACTTTAAAAACGTAAACATGAGCAATTTGGGGAAAATGAGTATATATCTTTTATTTTCTTTTTTCTCTTTGCCTCTCCTTTTTTGTTTTACATTTTTTTTTTTTTGCCTTTTCTGGATTTCCTTTCAAAATTCATTCTTCCTGTGAATGATACCACCATTCTTCTAACTCATAAAGTTAAATTCTGACATTAGCTAAGACTTCTCTCTTCCTTTGCCTCACATCCAATTAGTTATCATGTTCTGTTGATTCACTCTCTGAGATATTTCTAGGATTGCATCCATCTTCTCTTTTTTGAGTCATCACTTAATGTACCACCCTAATTCACTCTGGTTATGCTTCCACTTCATTTCTTCTTGCATAAGTGCCAAATTCATCTTCTAAAAATGTAATTTTTATTATACACTTCTCAGTTCAGAAATTAGGCTTTTCATGTGTGAACAAATAATAGCTTCTGTCATCCATATACTGCACCACATTTTTCAAAACATCGCAATATGTATAATCTACTTTATCTTTACTACAGAAAATACACATTTTGACCTTCTTTTACAAATGAAAAAGACCTAGTTATAAAGAGCTTAAGTAGCTTGACCTAGGATAGAAAGAAAAGTGGCAACATGTCTTTGGAGCATAGGTTCCTTGACTTACACTTGGTACTATCGCCATCTTACATACTAAGCTTAGTATTTAGGTTATTCATTCATGTAGCCCCATTTTACCTACTTAACAGCATCTCTAAGTATCCTCAGCTATCATCCCATAAACAGCCATTGGGCTCAGAAACAGGAGGACTAGAGGAGGAAATAGACAATAATTTTTTTAAAGTTTCATTTGTAGTTCCTCTTTCATTACAAATCTTTATATTCAAAGCAACAATTACAGTCAGACTTACAAGTTCAGGTACCTGAAAATGTGATGTCTCTACAGTGTTGATTCTCAGTACACAACAGGTGCCTAGAGAAACTGGGCCAAAAGACTTGGACCACAGAGAGTCCCAACATATCACAGCAGTTACTAGAGTTCGAATGTCTCCTCCAAAACTCATGTTGAAATTTCATTGCTATTGAATTAACAATATTAAGAGGTGAGGTCTTTAAAAGGCAATTAGGTAATAAGGGCTCCACCCTCATGAATGGATTAATGCCATTATCACAGGAGTCAGTTAGTTATGATGGGAGTGGGTTCTTGATAAAAAGGATGAGTTTCTCCCAATTTCCTGTCATGCAAGCTCAATTGAACTTTCAGCATTTTATTATTCAGCATGAAGGCCCTTGCCAGATGCCAGCACCATGCTCTTGGACTTCCCAGCCATCAGAATCATGATCCAAATGATTCTCCTTTCTTTATACATTACCCAGCCTCTAGTGTTCTGTTACAGCAACAGAAAAACAGACCAAGATATCAGTGTATAGTAGGTAAACTGAAAGAATGATTTTCCAAGTTTATTCTGTGCTTTTATTAACTGAAGTAATAGATAAATATTTACCAAACTTGATCTGAAAAATAGCAGAAAATAGGATTAATCCAATATGTGTCAGCACCTGACATGGTGGTTTCAACACATACACACACATACAGACAGATGCATGCACAGGATGGAATGAAATAATGTATGTTTGCAGAACCTTTCCTCTGATCTTCTCTGATAACCATTTCACTGAATTAGAAGCAGAATATTGAGCTCAAAATAAAAAAGAAGAGAAGAGGATTTAGTGGAGAATCTATCTTGTTTCTGATGGGAGCTCCAGAGCTGGATTAACACTTTCTCTAACTGACTAATAAAACATTGTATCAGGGCATATGGACACATACTATAAAGAGTTTGGGCCAACTATAAAGTTGGAGGGTACAATCCCCAATATTGCCCTCACATCTGGACATCAACTGAAATTTCAGAGGGTTCCTCTCCTACCCTCAGGATCAGTAATTTTCATAGACTCACAAAACTCATTTAAAGATATTATACTGATGACTATGGTTTATTACCTGAAAAAGACATAGTTTAACATTAGCCAAGGGAAGAAGCACATGGGGCAAAGTCTAAAAGAAATATCAAATGCAGAGCTGCTCTTGTCCTCTTTCTAAATCAGGACACATTAACCTCCTGGAATCTATGTGTGACAATACACATGGAGTATTGCCAATCAGGGAGCTCACTCTTAGCTTCTATGTCCAGAGTTCTTAGTGGGGCTTCCTCACATGGGCATAATTGACTGATTGACTGCACATATGATTGAGCTCAGTCTCCAGGTCAAATCATACATGACCCAGAACCTGCAACTTATATCACATGGTTAGTCTTTCTAGCATTGTCAGTCCCTGCCCTGAGACTTGGGTTTGGCTAGGCCCTGTCCTAACTCACATTGTTAGACTATGCAGTATGACCCATGGCCTCCAAAGACACTCCAATCAGGCATGACATTCCAAAGGTCCAAAAATTACCCCCCAAAAGCTGAGGGTAAAGTCTAGACTTTCCTTTTTGGCAAGGGCAAATTCTTTACTACATACTGTACTAGATCTACAGTAGAGTCAGGAAGAATATAACAGAAATTAAATCGAGTAATAAAACACATGAAAATAATTTTTTTTCAGAAAAAGAAAATAAATGTCACACACATTTGTGTTTCCACAAGAGATGAAATAAGACAACACTTAGCTACAAATGAAGCTGAGAGACAAAGCAGAAATGAAAAGCTAAAATAGATTTCAAAGGACAGTTTTTTAAATAAAAATGTACTACAGAATATTTATATGCATTAGATAAAATTAACAGTAGAATTAATATTGCTAAAAAACCTCATATCAAATAAGTTATGTGAATAAAAGGCTTGAGACAACTTTCAAATGTGGAGGAAGGCAAATAAGTGAAAAGTGATCACCGAAATGATAGTGTCTTCCACCTCATTAACAGCCCAAGCACATTCTGTATCATTCTTACCTCTTCCCTATATCCTACATTGATTTCTCCCCTTTAATCTGCCAGTCAGAAATCTTAAATGCAGAAGTCCACTACCACTCAACTATGAGATCTTGGATTCTCTTTAATTTGTAGAGAAGTTCAATTTGTGTTGCTGGACATGCTAAGTTTTCTGCAAACATGCTTGATTGCTAAACATTTAATCTTTTAAATTATAATGTAGATTACATGTATGAGGATAAACTTTGCCATATCTGTTTAAACTCTGGTCAGGTTGATTGTTTAAGTGCCATAAATATCACTTATGATTCTAGACAATTCATTTTAAAATAGTAAGTCAATATTAAGAATTTACTGTTTATGTGAATCTATTCAAAAAGACAAAAGTCTTAAGACAAGGGTCCAATGTAAGTATTAATAGTTTCCCTTTGCAGAATTATATTTTGCTCCTGTTATTTTCATGAGAATTGGCTCTTCTGAAAGGTGTGCTTAGTCAAGGAGTAAATAACTCCCTCCAGAAACCACATAAATCTTATCTACACTGCTTACAGTCTTCAGTGCACTGGGGACCAATATATTTAAGTTCTGACCCTCAGGTCCTTATGTACTTTGTACTATCTCTGGAATTTTCCCTTCTCGTCTCATTTCCTCAACATCATGTTGAAGACCTCTGATCTCTGGCTGGCATTACCGTAATAAAATCTTGCCCAGTACTTTTTCAAAAAGGATTTTAAAAGCACTGAAAAGAAAATAGTAAATAAAAAGTAATTTTAATTGTTAAAAATGTTGTGTTCAAAAGATAAGTCTTTAAAACATTAATTGAAAGTATAGTTTCTTTAAAATGTAAGCACGGTCAGCAAGGGAATTCAGGTTATGTTTCCTAAACAGGTGAAAATCACAAACACATGAAGTCCAATATATTCTAATATAGTGATTACAGCAAATAAACTGCAGATCCAAGTTAGGTTGGATCCAGATGTTCTGCTGAAATATAGCAGAAGAGCTACAAGGCAGAAGGGTATGCATGTTAAGCATACAAACATTCACACCTGTTGGAAAACAGATCTGTGTATGCACTATAATCTTTTTTAAGATTTCTTTTTTAAAATCTTAAAAGGACATTCCTGTAATCCCAGCACCTTGGGAGGCACAGGCAGGCAGATCACTTGAGCTCGGGAGTTTGAGACCAGCCTAGGCAATATGGTGAAACCCTGTCTCTACCAAAAATACAAAAAATTAGCCAGGCACAGTGGTGTGTGCCTGTGGTCCCAGCTACTCGGGAAGCTGAGGTGGGAAGAATGCTTGAACCCTGGAGGCAGAGGCTGCAGTGAGCCAAGTTTATGCCACTGCACTCCAGCCTGGGTGACAGAGCGAGACTCCTGTCTCCTGTCTCAAAAGAAAAAAAAAATTTTTTAAGGAAATATAAAATAAGTAAAAAGTAATAAGTGAATCTGCTTCTTATTCAGGGCAAAACAAAATAATCAATTTCAGCAAAGATGGAAGCAATGAATACACATTCTAGAGCAGATTGGCATGGAAGTGACGGCCAGAAAACCACTGGTATTAAAACAACCAAAATATTTTACAGTTAAATTATTCATTGACTCTTAAGATAGGACCTTAATTACACTTGACATTAAATGACAGTGATAACAGGTACATTAGGTTAAATGACCTTAGTCTAGGTTTCACTATATAAAACTTTTACTCTAAAGAATATTTTTATTTATTAGCTCTCAGGCTGGTTACTAGTACCTCATTGTTCCCATCTATAAAAAGATAATGTTTACAATTGGTTTGAAAAGTTAATGATATTTTGTTTTATAAATTGTGGAGCATAGAGCCTGTAATATTATAATATTATATCTCAATGAATATTTTTATTATTTTAAGGGGAGCCTAGCCTGCTTGAAGGCATCAGATAAGTATACACATCATTTTTCTATGAGTCAAAAACTTGAAAGATCCAATTAAAATGATATCCACGAAGGGTTATGAGACTTCAAATGAAACAGGAGCTAAAAGCAAACATAATCATACCCGAGAATTTTATTTCATGATAGAAAAACATCTTTAATCATCATCCAGTGGTACAACTCTAGATGTAGGACATTTTCCCTGGGGTTGGGGTACTTTTTAAAAAGTAGATCTAAATATCATAATTGTTCCCAATAGATCCAACTACATCAGCATTTCCCAAAAACTACACTAGGTTGGATGTGGCATTCTTTGAAAGATGCAGTGTTTCTTTGAATAGTACTAAGATGATATTTCTCATATTTATATTGCCTTCCTGAAAACTATTTCTCTTGTTGTTGTTCTGAAGAAGAGGTGGGGGTCAGGGGGTTGTTTACAAACTTATTACAAAAGACTTCCAACCTCAGAGAAACAGTTTGAAGAAAGGCAAAGGAGGCAGAACAAATCATCCTGGAGAAATAAGAAAGCAGAAAACACTTGACAAAGGCAAGTCAAGCCTAACTACATTTTAATAGAGATGGTAAAAGTTCCATTATCTGGCCAAATCTCTTGGAATCCCCTTTGTCCTTTCTGTAAGTACATCTTGCAGCTTCTGTGTACCTTGCTTCTCACAACCTGCACCTGTGACTCTCTTCAGAGACCTTCCCTTGAGCTCCTGGACCACTTTTCCTCTCATGCACAGAGAGCTAGAGATGCCCAAGAGTGAGTTTACATTATATCCCCAGGGTGGCCTTAGCGAATGGCCAACTAGTGCTGTAGATAGAAAGCCTAAGGACCTTGTCTCAAATCAAGACAGACTGTGAGGCATAAGTTTCATTTTTAAGTTTCCCCAGGAATCAGACTGAAGCTGGGATTTTATGTGAAATTATACCTCTGTTTGACTTCCTCTGCTTCCCTTTCTTGATTCCTCTATCACTTTAAAGATTTCTCTTGGATCATTTCCTTAGGAAATCATTAACAAATCCTCCTAACAAAAGCTGTCTCAGGGTCAGCTTTTGGAGAATCTGACTCCAAAGAAGGAGACTGTGAAAATTTTGGTTGATTTTTAGTAACTTTGTACATTTCCTCATATGTGTTATTTTTGTTGCACTCATCTTCCTTGTCCTGATCTGTTTCTCAATGGTGAATGTAAATTTAAAAAAAAAAAAAGAATGAAAATCAGCCAGATAGAAATTGAATATGTTAGAAAATATTATACCATACTTTGTACTCAACTGGACCCAAAATGGGGAAAGGAAGAATGGGAGAACAAAATCTCAGAGAAGACAGTGTAGACAGTTAATCAGAAAAAAAGAAAAGTCATCTACCTAAATGGGTAGGGCCTGCATGTGGTCTTGGCCCAGCATTGCTAAGAATGTGGCCAAAGATTTCATTGGTTGAAGTTCTATCATAATCCTGTTGAAAAATGAATCGAGCAGAAGAGGCCTGCAATGTGCCAGAAATCAGCCATCTAATAGTTTGGCAGTCGCTTATAAAGATGATTATGTAGAGCTAGAAAGGACCTAAGCTACACTTACATCTATTTTACTGAAATACCCCAACACGCCTAAATTGAATGAAATTGTTCTTTCCAATTTCCACCTTACCATGTGATCTCATATTTAAAATAACTTATTTTCTCTTTAGTTCAACATTCATCTTATTTATGTAACTCAATTTCAGTAACATTTTTGAAGGCCAGTGAGTGTTGGAGTTGCTGAGTGTGGGGCAGATTGCAAAGGGAAGGATATGATAAACAATATGATTTTTATCAGAACCTGAATCTCCTTACAAATCTCTGATGAAAATTGTTGTAAAAATGTTATTCATTATTTGCTACAGACCTACAAAAAGTAGCTTGAGACAAATAAAGATTAAAAACTACCCACAAGAGAACAAGGTCAACTCATTGACCTGGCATTCTCAGAAGAAATTCAAATTTTGAAAGTTGTAGTGAGTGCACTCATGCTGATACAGTTCCAGTTCTAGCAAATATACTCATGTAGGTACAGGTCCATCTGAACAGGTAATACATCAAAGGCTAGAATCTGTCAATGTCCCTAATATTATTCTTGCTTGTTATGACTGTTCTATTAATGCCTGGCAATCAACAAATTGCCACGGGCCAGTTGCAGATGAGACAGTATAGTCTGTATTATGTATCCCTTATGCTAATGAATTCACAATCAGGTTCTTGAATGTATTTCAATTGGTTGCAATGCTTAGTTGGTAATATTCATGTCACATACACATAAAATTGTATTTTCCAAGAAATATAGATATTCAAAATGTATTTACATCTTAGCTACTTTGAATGAGCCTTAGAGATTTTCACACATGATTATAATCAAGTATTTTAAGTAAAAGTAAACTAGTTTTATGTAGGTTATGAAATATAGGAGGAATATCTCTAGCACATGAGGAATCACTTTTCCATATTAGAAAGACTACTTCCTTTTAAGGAAGAGTTTATCAATAATTAATAATTTCCTCCTCAGTTAAAAAATGTTTTACACATTCAAATAGTAAAAATGAATACAAAATCAATGAGAAAATACTCAAATATATAAACTTATATAAAGTGAAAATAAAAGACTCAATCACCTCTAGAAAAAAACCCTGATTGACATCTGGATATGTGCACTTCAATATAATTTTCCAAGTCCATTTGTGCATTATTTTAAATCGTCTATATTTTTGTGTAAGTTGCTCTTTTAAAAAACATTAATAATATATTGTGGTTATTAATCCACTATCATTATGCATACAGGTTGACTGTCCCTTTTAACAATTGCATAACACTTTATCAAAGAACATCTTTTATCTACGGCCTTCTAAATTATTTCCACCATTGTTTTTATATATTCAGTGTATGTATGTGTGTGTGTGTGTATGTATACATTATACATATATATAATGTATATGAAATGAGTATATTCACAAGGGAAATGCTTTATATAGATATAAAAGTATATTAAAATATCTAATATATATGTATCTATATATGTATACATACTATATAAAACATATATATAATCTGTTTTATTCATTACAACATGCCTATACACATGGATATCTTGCCTCTCTTAAAATGTCTTTGAAGCATATTATAAAAAGCCTAATTGCATGTCATCAATAAAGATATATTTGATTCCAAAACTATATATATATATATTATATATATATATGATTTTTTTTTACCTATGGAAGGAAAAATACTGCTTTTCACAGATATATATTATTACAGTTAAATAAAGCAAAGGAGCAAATGATTTCTAAAGAACTTTGTTCAAGGAGAGTAACAACAGATTCTCTGCAAGATAATAATCTTCTAAATATGTTTATTTCACTAAGTACCATGATTCACACATCTCCTGGGTAGTGCACTTACTTATAATGAAGAATAAATCAGGTTAAAATTACTGTAAATCAAGTTTCTGCAGATGAATTTCTCTAGCTGCAGAAATGCTAATATGAGCACCTGCTTCATTTTATCAAGATGGTTTGCATTAATCTGCAGATGTTATTTTTCCACTGCATACTATTTGAGAAATGATTGTGATTGGGTGACTGTCACTTTAACAGTGGAGAAGCCACACCACCTGTTTGCTGGGAAAATACACAAAGAAATGTTTCCTTTTAAAGGAACTGCTGTACAATGAATTTTAAAACATCAATGTGAGAGTAATAAATCATACTTTATGCTAAATTAAAATATATATGAGGAGACTATGAAAGCCATATGTTTAAAAATTTCACAGAAATGGAAAAAAAAGACTAATGTTAAAAATGAGCTAAAAGTAATAGGAAGTCAAATATTGGGGATAAATATTTTTAATATCATTTTGAGTTGCTTTCAGAAAGATTCAATGTAAGAAAACATCCATCTAAATTTATCCGTAATTCAGTCATTTTCCCTAAAGGAAATTAAAATATATCAAGGAAATCATATGTAAAAAGATTCAATTCACTTCATACATTTTTTCATATTTAGTAGAAGATTAATATTAGAAATTTAGAGATTTTATACATAATGTCACAACCATAGATCAGAATTAAGAAATCTGCCAATGTTGCTTAATCTTTGCATATTTTTAAACAAATACTTACTAAATAAGAATGATCATTTGCCCTGTGCATAACCAATAGTTTATGACTAAATATAAGAATTATCAATATTCAGAAGTCCTTATGCAGCCAGCTTAATGGACCTCATTTTGTGCCTCATTATATGAAACACATGTATTTCCTTTTAGCACCTGTCTAAAAATATGTAAGAGATTTCCTTTTTAGTTTATATTTGTTTTAAAAATATCTCTATATGTACGTACAATGTTAACACATATAAATATTTACCCTTTGAGACACATTCAATTTATACTCCATCTGATACACACTCATGCATATGGTGTGAGGTAGGGGTTAGATTCATTTTGTTTTAATGTGAATATCCAGTTAATCAAAATATTATTAAAATGAATATCCATTCCTCTGTACCACAGTGTCATCTCTGTCATAAATTATATGACTAAATTTTCAGGCCTAATTCTGAATTTTCTATTCTGTTTTCTTTTTGTTTGCCTACCCTTTTACCAATAACACACTGTCTTAATATTGCACATATATTTTTGTAAAATACAGTAGTGTAAATTCTTCATTCTTCTTCAAGATGTTCTTAGCTATTCTAGACCCTTTGCATCTTCATATAAATTTTAGCTTTACTTGATGAATTTTCACAAAGAAATGCTTGCTGTAAATTTGACTAGAATGGCATTAAACTATACACCACTTTAGGAAGAACTGAATTCTTTATAATACTGAGTCTACCAATCCACAGCCAAGATATGATCCTCCAATTCATTTTCCTTAATTTATCTCAATACAGTTTGCTTTCTGTTAAAAGCCCTGTACATTTGTATTTTTCAGAATTGTTTCTAGGTGATACAAATTTTAAATACTATTGTAAATTATATGTTCTTTAAACTTTATTAAAAATCTTTGCTTATATATAAAGTACAATGTTTTTTAAAAATATATTTGAACTTACATGAACTTACTAATTTTACCTATAAATTATAATATTTTCTCTGTAAGCGGTTTTGATTTTTCTGTGCACACAATAATACCATCTGATAATAATCATTTTTTTCTTCCTTATGTTTCTTTTTCTTGCTAGTGCCTACTGTACAATAGTAAATAGAAGCATCAATTGCAAATAGTTCTACCTCCTCCAAAATTTAATGGGATAGCTTTTTACTACTGAGTATATTTGCTGTGATATTTTTGTAGATACTCTGTATTAAATTAAGGAAGTTCCTAATTATATCTAAGTTGCTAAGAATTTTCTCATCAATGAGTATTGAATTATATTAAAAGCTTTTTTTGCATTCATTGGGATAAAAGTATGGTTTTTCTCCTTCAGTCTGTTAATTTGGTGAATTACACTAATTTACATTTAAATGCTAAATTAAACATGCATTTCTGAAGTAAACCACCTCAGTTATGATTTATTATATTTTAAGTATTTCACATTCATTTAGGATTTGATTTTGTTAAAATTGTCTACATACATATTAATGAGAAGCATTGGTCTATAAATGATCTTTTTGTAATAAACTTTTCCAGTTCTCACGTCTTCTCTAAAATTGAATATTACAAATGAATTTCAAATCCTCACTGCCATAACTACCATGCATTAATTCGTTCATTCATTCCTTTATTCTAAAACTCTGTTGAGAGCCTGTCTTATGTCAGGCACAGAAATAAAACTTTCACATTTAATAATACATTTATGCCTCCCAACAATGTCATATGTATTATTAGTATCTTCAGCTTTCAAAAAAGGAATGAAGTTGAGTAAAACTGTTCCAATACTGCATAGGTCATAGATGGTAGAACCAACTTTTGAAATAATGTTACTGTTTGAAGGTATTCAGGGTCTTGCCATCTTGAACAAAGAATTGGACAAAACACACAAACAAAGCAAGAAAATAATGAAGCAAGAAAAACAGAGATTTTTTGAAAATGAAAGTACACTCCACAGAGGGAGAGTGGGCCTAGCATAGGGGCTCAAGAGTCCCATTAGGCCGGGCGCGGTGGCTCACGCTTGTAATCCCAGCACTTTGGGAGGCCGAGGCGGGCGGATCACGAGGTCAGGAGATCGAGACCACGGTGAAACCCCGTCCCTACTAAAAAATACAAAAAAAAATTAGCCGGGCGTGGTGGCGGGCGCCTGTAGTCCCAGCTACTTGGAGAGGCTGAGGCAGGAGAATGGCGTGAACCTGGGAGGTGGAGCTTGCAGTGAGCTGCGATTGCGCCACTGCACTACAGCCGGGGCGACAGAGCGAGACTCCGTCTCAAAAAAAAAAAAAAAAAAAGAGTCCCATTACAGAATTTTCTGGGGTTTAAATAACTTGTAGAGGTTTCCAGTGGTTACGTGGTGTATACCCTATGTAAATGAAGGGGATGAAGTAAAGCCACAAAGTCATTTACTAGATATATGCCCTATGTAGATGGAGAGGACGTTTCTTGTCATAGCTGAAGTGTTTTCATTTGATTTAGTTCTAGGAAGTCAGCATGAATCAGCCTATATTCCCTGCCTCCAGATCCTATTCTTCTGCCTCAATAACACTATAATTAGCTTAATGCCTGGGACACAGTAGATACAATGTAGATAGACACAGTCGGAAGGGAGAGAATGAAAAAGAAAGGGAGAAGAAAAAATTGGAAAATAAATGATTAATAACAGATAGGGCTGGGCACAGTGGCTTATGCCTACAATATCAGCACTTTGGGAGGCCAAGGGGGATCACTTGAAGTCAGGAGTTCCAGACAAGCATGGCCAACATAATGAAGCCTCATCTCTACTAAAAATATAAAAATTAACTGGGCATGATAATGCATGCCTGTAGTCTCAGTTACTCTGGAGGCTGAGGCAGGAGAATTGCTTGAACCCAAGAGGCAGAGGTTGCAGTGAGCCAAGATCACGTCACTGCACTCCAGCCTGGGTGACAGAGTGAGACTCCATCTAAAAAAAAAACAAAAACAAAAACAAACAAACAAACAAAAAAACAAATTAACAGATCATTATTTCCCAAGTAAGAGACAAAATGTTCACAATTAAGTTATAAGCAATATTTCACAAGTGACCTAAAATATATGCACATAAAAAATAACTGAGTTTATTCTAATTGTTGCTCTTTTATCATTTTTAGTCCTATAAAATTTATGATGTATTAACTGCTGCTTACATTATTAATTTCTTGGTACTTCACACTCACTCAAATTGAAGAAATTACCTGTTGACAATAAATATTACAGTGTAGAAAGAATTCAACAAATTCATCTTTCAGATAACAACTGGGTGCTTTGCCATTTTATATCTCTATTGTTTTTACGCCCTTGCCTCATTTCACTAGACAGAAAGCATTTTTATTTTATAAGTAAGGATTTTGTCTTATTTAATATTATTCAGTATTTGCCTCATTTAAAGTAACATCCCTTAAAATATATATGACCTCCCAAAAAAGAGATTTAGTGAATTCTAACCGAAATGATATTGGCAGTTATTGTACTGAGCAGTTAGTATTTTCCAAAACTATATTTGTGTGAAATAAGCTTTTTGAATATGGGTAATTGGGTGAAGATTTCTGTCATATGATATCAAAAGACAAAATTTGAATACATTTAATTAAATAATTGGCTTTTATTTGTGATTCATGAATTGGGAAACATCTCCTCTAAAATAAAGAAGTACTACTCTGGGCATGGCAGAAAAGCCAGTTCTTACAAGATAGCTTGGGCAGAAAAAAGGAAATAACAAAAAGCAGATTGATTATCATCTGGTTAGTTCAGGTAACTTTCTTTAAGTGTTAAAGCAGAGGGGACTTCCTTATCATGATAGCTAAAACTGGCATGTTTGGGAATTCAGCAATCATCTTTCTCCTGGTTTCTCAAAAGGTCAGATAAACAATTTGGTTTTCGTTTGGTGATGTGAAACTTTAGCATGAGTGACTCCATTTGGGTTTAGTCCACTGAGGCCTAGTGCAGGAGCTCAGTCCAAAACAATGGCCTTCCATAAATTGTATTTAGCAATGATAATTACCTGATTACTTTTTGCTTTAGTATATATGTAGTTTTAAAATCAACATAATTTCTTAACATCTTAAGAAAAAAGCAACAGGATAAGGTTCTTCACACATATCAAATATCTTTTACAAGAAAATGCTGAATTTACTAACATACATAGGTGTTGTGAAGATGTTAAATGAGCTTAATGTATACTTTTTTTTTTCTCTACTGGTTCAATTATTCTGGAAAAATATTCAATGCTGGTATTTATTTTGTCTCCCAGAAATGAGTCAAGAAACTCATATCTGCAATTTAGTGTATTCTCTTACCAATTCCTATGTAGTTGGTACCAAACAACCCAGGATTAGAATTCTTGCCCTACATTTAACTATCTGTAAGATACTGAGCAATTTTATGAGTACTAATTTGTTCTGTTGTTTAATTCCTGGAAGTGTAATTAATGTATGATTTTCATATAAATAATATGTAAGATATAAATATAATTTTAAATAGCATATTACATGAGATTATATGTGTCGGAGTATATGTACAATATTGGCAATTGCATGTAGATCAAGAGAATGATCAGTTTTTACCAAAATACAAAACAGGATTTTACGTTGATCAAAAAAAATGAAGAAATTTTCTCTAAAATTGTGTAATGGTGTAGTAAAGTGACAGTAAAAACAAAATGTCTTTAAAAATACAGTCAGCCCTCTTTATCCATGGGTTTCACATAGTAGATTCAACCAACGTTGAATTGAAAATATTTAGAAAAAAAATGGATTTTTGTGTCCATACTGAACATATACAGACTTTTTCTTGTCATTATTCCCTACACAATACAACAACTACATGTATAGTATTTACATGCATGTATTATTTACATGTATTAGGTATTATAAGTAATCTAGAGATGATTTAAACTATACAGGAGTATATGTGAGGTTATATGCAAATACTATTCCACTTTACATAAGGAACGTAAGTATCCAACGATTCTAGTATTCAGAGAAGGTCCTGGAACCAGTAGCCCATGGATACTGAAGGATGACTGTACAAAGATTCAGAGTAATGCCTTATTTTAGATACCCCTCTATATGTATATACTATAAAACCAGAATACATATTCACCAAACCTAATTTCTTAGGAAAACACTAATCATTTTTGATAAACACCAGAAATAATAAGATAAGCTTCAAACATATCTAGTTTATATTATAGCTTGTTATGATACCCTTTTGCCATATGGCATGTACTCAATGGATATTTGCTGGATCAATGAATGGTTTGTGAACACTTGGCCCATGTTAGGTATCATATTTGTACTTCTAAAATTGAAAACCAGTATGGTCTACAATATTTTGATATAATTTTCTCTCCTCTGGGTTAAAATACACATGCATGTTTTCTCCAATATGCACAAGCATTTTCTTCTATGAAACTAACATTTTGCCCTCACACAAGGAGTTTTTTATTCAACATTAAGACCCATCTATATTTTTGGCTCGCAGATATAAGGAGTTCTGTTTTATATCCTAACTACCTGGCTTTTTTGATATCTTAATCCAAATATTTTCTTTTAAAAATGTTTTCAACAAAATGCTTAACATTATTGTGTTTACCTATGTGTGTTTTTAAGATGTAAGATATGTTGAAAATCCTTCTATTTCACAGGTTTGAAAATTATTAAAGTACATTCTCCTACTATATGAGAGTATACAAATTCCCATATCTATTAATAAAAATAGATATCTTGTGAAAATTTAATTCAGGAGAATAAATATCCAGTACCTTTGACCATAAAATAGCCTGTTCTTCCACCTTAGCACCCTAAACAAAATGTCTTTCTTACATTCTGCAAACTGTCAAACCTCAAAAAGCTTTTGTAGGGACTTGAGGAGGCATGCCAGATGAAGTCTATCTGTCTGGGTTAATGCTACTCTTTCTCAATGAAAATTGAAATGATGCCTAACAACCAACACTGAGAAAAACAACGTAAGTTCAATACAGTGACTTTTCTCTGTCAACTTATCAATATAGGAGTTAAGAGTCAAGGTTCTAAACTAATCATGTTTGGCTTCACATTCTGCCCTTCCTGGAATTTGGCAAGTTTCCTTACCTGTAGGTGCCTCAGATTCCTTGTTTATAAAATGACAATCAAAATAGTTACTAGTTGTAAATATCTGTTCATGATCTATGCATCAGCACATGGAATGTGGCAATCAATGAAAGAGATACAATCAATTGTATTCTGTTAATTAAAACCTTGTCTCCTTTCCAACACTGTTGAAATCAGACATGGCCATCGAGATTCTTTGCCTACTGAAATATAAGTGGTAGTAACATATGTTACTTCTTGGTAGAAACTTTAAGCTCATGTGAGCAATACAATACATTTCCTTTTCCCACCCTCTGTGATCATGGAAGTGTGTTTTGAGATGAAGCCTCTATATTCTTGAATTTTTACATGACATCGTATAGAACCTCCTGCAGATTCATGATGTACATATCACATGAGTGAAAAATAAACTTTAACATTTTAATTATTGAGATTTGGGGTTGTCCAGCAATGACTAACCTACTCTATTAAAACAAAGATGTGTATCATTGAGGAGCACTCATTCTAGTAGAGACAGACGATGGGGAAAACCGTAATAAAGCAGGTAAGGAGTATTAGTACTAAAAAAAGAAAACAAGCAGGAAGAAGCAGTGTAGAATTAGAGAGGCCAACGAACTAATGAACTTTGAGCCCTTAAAAAAGCATCAGGTGCACAGTAAGCACTCAATAAAAGTTATATGTTTTCATTTTTACATTGTCTACATTTAATACAATGAATTTGTTGACTACATAGTACTGTTGTTTAACCTTTTTCTTCCCATTACTTCTCTGAAATCTAAAGCAAAACCTCTCAGGCTGTTTTAGAAGTTAGGGCGGATAGCATCACATTCCCAGGGTTCTAAACCTTCCTTATTTAGCTTCAGGATATACAAATCTTATTAATATTAGGTCTTAAGGCACCAATGCTACCATACCTATGCTATTTGAAGAATTATTTACTGAGAAAACCCAGGTGCAGCATGCTAGTTAATTCCCACAACACATTTATCTGCTTGGCAGGTACAGCCTGTGAGCTTGACATGTTAATGTTGCTGTAATGCTCCTTTCCTCATCCAACTATCAGTGGGAATACTGCATGCAAAAGCAAAAACGGTGAAACAGAAAAGGCGTTTCCTATGCTAGGTTTGTTTTTCCTTGTTTTATGTAAACTTGAACAGGAGAGGTTTTGTAATAGATATGTAATCATCTTCAAAGTGATGTTTTAAAGGGAAATATATTTTTATACATTTATTATAGAAATCACTTCCATAAGAAAATAATAGAGGTAAATAAATCACTTCCAGATAGTGAAAATGGGATATTTAAATTAAAAAAGTGAGATCAAATGATAGCTGTGTTTTCCTGTTGTATAAATACTTAATCCTATCATCTTAGAGAACTTGTTAAACTCAGATGAAATGGAGCAATAAGCAGGTAAAGAAAATTTACTCAGAAAAATCCTAAATATATGGCTGTAATCATGATGAGAGTCAAGTTAATTAATAAGCCAACAAGGCCTGCTGTTTGATTTAAATGTACTGTTTTATTTGATTGGTTAAATTTAAGTTAGAAGAGATTGCTGGGAGTAAGAAACATTGAAATGATCATACTTATTTAAGTTTTCCTGATGCTGTTCATTCCAAGTATTCATTCCAAGTATTTATTGAACTTGAACAATTTATCAGACATTATTGTAAGAGCTAATAAACAAACCAAATAAGGTCTCTGCTTTTGTGGGGCTTTCATTCTAGAGAAGAGGAGACAGAAAATAAAGTGAACAAATAAATGACTGAGATTATTTCAGGCAGAAATGAGCATAAGAAATAAAATATAATCAGATGATATTATAGGGAGTGATTACTTGTGAAAGCAGACTGAGAAAACAGGAAAAGCCTTCTCAGAAACAAATGTGACGGGAGGCTGTTTGATGTGAAATCTAAATGACAAAAACAATGGGACCTTACCAAGATCTGAGGACATAGCATTCCTAGTATAAAGAAAAATTTCTCCAAAAGACCCTAGGTAGAATAAAATTCCTTCAGTTGAGGAACAGAAAGGCCAGTGTTACCAGAATTTGTATCAAATCAGTCTATTATTGAGAGTGGATTAATAAAAAGACAAAAATAGCAACAATTAGACAAGTTCGGAAAGTACCAAGTGTGAGATGATGGTGTGAACTAAAGTAGAAAGTATGCAGGGCAGGATGGCATGGAAAGATGCAGGATATGTTTGTACACAGAGCCACATGACTTTTTGAAGGATTGGAGGTTGAGTTCATGAGAAAAAGGAAGATATTGAGTATGCTACTGTAGTCTGGAAGCTGAATAGCTAAGTAGAAGTAGAAGTTTCATTTTCTAAAAAAGAAAAAAATAGCTAATGTATTAAGTACCTACTATGACTCAAGCATTCTTCTAATCACTTTAAATATTTGTCTCTTTAAAAATTGTCACTTAGTCATTTAGTCACTTTAAAAGATTTAACTCATTTGCTCTTTATAATAACCTTATAAATTATTATTTGATTCCCATTTTATGAATTAGAAAATTGAAACAGAGAGTACTTGATACAAGCCAATTGATATCAAGTCATACAGCTAGTAGTTGTTAAGGTCTTGCACTATCATTTCTGGCTTCCACCCATGTAAAGATAAGCACATAGGTCTACCAAACACATATACTAGACTATTCATAGCAGCAATGTTAGTAATAAATAAAAACTGGAAGCAAGTATTTACATGGAAATATGGATAAATAAATTGTGGTACTTTCACACAATGGAACACTTCATAGCAACAGTAATAAATGGGTAACTCTTACAGACATAGCATTGACTGAAATAATCCACTCCAAAAGAAAATGCAGCAACCTGTTATATAACAACATTTTGGTCACAGGGGACTGCATATATGACAGCGGTCCCATAAGATTATAATACTGTATTTTTACTATACCTTATCTATGTTTAGAGATGTGTAGATACACAAATACTTACCATTGTGTTATGATTGCCTACAGTATTCAGTACAGTAACATGCTGTATAAGTTTGTAGCCTACGAGTAACAGGCTATATACTGTATAGCCTAGGTGTGTGGTAGACTATACCATCTAGGTTTATGTAAGTACACTATATGATGTCCCCACAATGATGAAATTGCTTAATGATGCATTTCTCAGAACGTATCCCCATTGTTAAGGAAAGCATGACTATATATTGTGCAATTTCATTACATGAAGTATAGACACAGACAAAACTTTTGAGATAGGATGGTAGCTAAAAAACAGTAAGGGAATGACTCCTGTGTTGTTGATAATATTTTATTTCTTGTTCTGGGTGCTGGTTATGCAATCTGAACACTCAATATGAACACTCACTGCACACGAGCACTCATCTACATTTCCTGTAATTACAGTGTACTCAGATAAAAAGTTGACATAAGATAAAATAAATTTCATTCTAAAAATATTTATAACAAAAAGAGGCCCAGGATCCAGCCCTGGCATCCACAATCCAGAGATGTAAATAGGAATAAGAACCCACAAAATGCACTGAAAGGTGTAGTGAGGCCTATATGATTTGAGGATACTAAGAGGATTGTGGATTGTGTTACCAGTTGGGGCAATTGTTGCTGAGAGGTCAAGAAATAGGAGGACAGAGAAGCAATCACAACATAACATTTAATGTTCAAGATTCTCTCCTAAATTTAATGTTTTGAATCACCTTGTTTTTAATCTTATGTACTTTTACCTGTGTATCACTCTATTATAATTTGTGATCTTAGTAGAAGAATAGAAATTGATCTTAATTTCATGGTTAAAATTAAATTTTAATCTCAAGATTTGAAATATAAAACTCAATATGGCCATTCCCCTGCTTCCAATGAAGACTGCTATAAAATCAGAACAATGATTATCAAATGATGCCAAGAATGTTAGCATTATTATTTTTAACTATTTCTTCAATAAAATGGATAATTTCAACTGGTGAGTGTGAGGGAACCTGAAGTAGAGAACTAGGTTACATGGTGCCCTAACTTCCTGACCAAAGAATTTGTGAGATAATAAAAACGTGTGTTGTTTTAAGGTGCTAAATGTTGGGGTAATTTGTTACGTGTTAATAGGTAACTAATATGTGAGCTATACTCTTTAAAACTTAAAATGCACAAATGTAAAAAATTTGTATCAAATAGGAGACAATATTTCTTTTTATACCATAAACAATTTCTATTGATGGGAATTATACTGAGAAATTAGCTTTTATGATGCCTGAAATATGTACAATGCGATGGCATTTTCTGGCACTACTGTCATCTCTCAGTATACATTAGGGATTGGTTCCAGGGCCCATTTATACCAAAAGTTGCTCACACCCAAGCCCCAAGGTCAGCCCTGCAGAAATGTGTTTCAGCCTTGCAGAAATAAGAAAAGCCAGCCTTCCTTGTATGCAGGTTTCAAATCCCTTGAATACTATATTTTCTAACTGCATTTGGTTGAAAAATACTGGCATTTAAGTGGACCTGTGCAGGTCAAGCCTGTGTTGTTCAAGGGTCAACTATCCTTGCACAAATGTGTAACTTACTGTTAAACTATATATAAGAATATCAACCAATAGAATATTCCTACATATTATTTTTAGTTTGATAAAACAAAATCATTATCGCTACTTTTAATTTCCTTTTTTGATGGTAGTAGTGTGTGTTTACTAAAGCTATGTTACTTCTCTAAAATGTAGATGTATGGCATTCTAAAATGATTACATGTTTGCGTTAAAGATGTGTGTTTCGGGTAGGATAAATGCAGGTAATGTTACATAGCGTAAACACTACAGGGTACAAATCACACACACACACATAATTATTTTATCTGAAGTCATGTTTTCTAAGTGGAATATCCCAAATTTAGAGGACTCTGTCGTAGATCTGAAAATGGGTTGTTACATTTAACTGACCTAGTAGATGAAGTGAATTTACTTGGATTAATAGGATTAAAACAAAGCACTCTATCCTTTGTAGAATGGCATATCCTGATTTTCTAAAGGAAAGTGCTTTAGCCCTTTAGCACCAAATTCAATTTCCTATCTTGAAAAGGAGAGACCACTTCAGAGGACACAAAACCACTCCTACCTTAAAATTTAGACACTTTGCAGTTTTGAAAATCCCTGGAACAAAAGTCCTATATCTCTGATAGAACTTCTAAGTTCTTATAAAGGAACATTTAAGGAAGCGAGTCACTCAAAATGGCATATCAATTTTTACTTTACTTTGCATATTGATGGATATTAACTGCATATAAATAAATGTTTTAACATAGAATTATCTGCAATACTCATTTGTTTTTAAATTCTGTGTCTCAAATTTAAAATATGAGTGTGTGAGTTCAAATTACATTTTTTTTAACTTCTTTGAAACAAACTACAGATACAAAAATCTTTCTCAGTACAAACAAAACCATTTCTCTTCCTCCACTTTTAAGCCAAAGAAAATAAATACATCTACTGATCAAAATTCTAGCAGACAAGCATCACTTATGTAATAAACGCAAGATATGGGCCAACTAGAGGTCAACACTAGAAGAGCTATCACCTGTCAGTCCCCTCTTTCTACATAATAGGTAAATGCTATTTTGTTAATAAAAGCAGGTTGAGTGGATATAATAGATTTTTAATAAGTAGGCTTACTCTTCCCAGGAAATATTCATTCTACAGGTTCAGATAGGTTTCTTGATTGCATACAATGAAATTAGACTCTACATGTCTGGGAAAAAAAAGAAAAGAAAAGAAAAAGAAAGAAATTTATTGGGTGGATTTTAATGATTCAAGGTATTGCCTGGAACTTGTAGGGCCAAGTTTGGACCCCATTAAAAAAATGGGCAAAGAATGTGTATAGACATTTCTTGAAAGAATACATAAAAGCAACCAACAAACATATAAAACGATGCTCAGCATTGCTAATCTTCAGAGAAATGCAAAAAAAAAAAAAAAACAACAAAAAAAAAAACACAATGACATACCATCTCACACCAGTAAGAATGGCTATTATTAAAAAGTCCAAAAACAACAGATGGTGGTGAGGCTGTGGAGAAAAAGAAGCACCTATAAACCACTGGTGAAAGTGTAAATTAGTACAGCCACTGTGGAAAACAGTTTGAAGATTTCTCAAACAACTTAAAACAGAGCTACTATTAAAACTAGCAATTTCATTACTGGGTATATACCCAAAGGAAAACAGATCATTATACCAAAAGACACATGCACTCATATGTTTATTGCCATGCTAATCACAATAGCAAAGACGTAGAATCAACCTAGGTGCCTGCCAATGGTGGATTGGATTTTTTAAACGTGGTATATATAGTCAATGAAATACTATGCAGCCATAAAAAAGAATGAAATCATGCCCTTTGCACTAACATGGATGGAGCTGAAGACCATAATCCTAAGGATATAAATACAGAAAAAGCAAACCAAATACTGAATGTTCTCACTCATAAGTTGGAGCTAAACATTGAGCACACATGGACATAAACATTCAGTGCCCATTGTAAGAATAATAGACACTGAAGACTACTAGAGAAGAGAGGGAGGGAGGGGGGTGTGGGATAAAAACTACCTATTGGGTACTAAAAGTGCAATATACCCATGTAACAAACCTGCACATGTGCCCCTTGTATCTAAAATAAAAGCTGAATTTAAAAAAAAAAAAAGAAGAGAGAAACAGAGAGGCATCAAGACAAATTCTGAAGGGTGAAGAAGCAGGAAATGAGATCATTGGTTGTAGAAAAAGCAGTTTGTCCAGGACATTGCTATAGGTCATTATCCACAATCGCAAGTACAAGTGAATTCTGACCATACCCTGATGTTTGTTTGATCAGCACAATATTGCAAATCCTGACTTGGAATGTCCAATAGGCAGAATTTAAATTACATGCCAATGCCCTGTCCACGAAGGGGCAGAGAATGGAATATCTGACTCTTCTATTTTTGATGTTGGAAAAAGTATACCAAGACTATACATACTGGGGAGTTCCTTAGTATAGATAATAGGAAATCTTATGTGGGGCAGAGAAAGCAAAATAAACAAGTTATCGAACAAAACTAGCACATATTCACTCACCCCTCTTAATAATAATGCAGCATTATGAAGAACAACTTTAATATCTGTTTTTTGTTATTAGAAGAATTTTGCTACAGGAATGATATGTGGCAATTGATCTCATTAGGTAAATAAGTAAGATGCTACCTAATAATGTTTTTTATTCTAAACAGGCCCTGCTCGGGGGGAAAACTGTGATTAAGTTCTCAGTGTTAGCTGATCTCAGGCACATACTGCATAGCATTTTTTCTTAATTTGCTTGTAAAATTCATTATAATTGCTAAATATCTAAACATCTTGCTATTAATAGAATTTTTTCACTCTCTCTCTTTTCTATATTTTATTCATATATACCACTCTTCTTCTCATATTCTTTTCCAGGCTCCCATTTGTCAACTGCATTGACCATCTCTTCAATTCTGTACCCTTCCAAAATGCTGGCAGTAACATTTTAAGTGATTCAATCACAACAGCACTTCTGTTCCTTGCTACCCACAGCATAATTTTGATACATACCCATAAAATGAAAATAATGTAAGATAGGAGCTAGAAAAGCAATGTCCTTTAAAAGACAGAGAGGATTCTTGATGGGAATGGAGAGGAGAATGAGGGAGGGAAAACACAAAGAAAAAAAAAGCCCTGTAACAACTTCTTAGTAGCTTCTCTACTTCTGTTTTCATATTAAGCATATTATATGTTAGTTTCACCTCAGGACAACTATATTTCACAGGAAACTACAGTCTGCCTTAAGATTTCTCAGAGTAATACCAAGAAATTGCAGTGATTCATTGATCAATGGAAAGCAAATGTTTAATTTCAGGAAAAAAAAACTAAATTAAAGTCTAGTCAACTTTATTCAGAGCTTTCTTCTGAAAAGCTTTAACGGCCTAGAAATTGAAGACTGGATTCATGGAGTACATTCGAATAATGGAGACTTCTTCCTCAGAGGCAATATTCTTCAAGGAGTCTGATAAATAGTCAGAAAATTTGTGGTCTGTTAGAAATGCCCGCTGGAGAGTTTAGTACTCCTTGTTAGAAGGAAAAAGGCTGCCATATCCTGGCTAGCATTTAAAATAAAGATTTCAGTCTTGCTTTAGGGTTTAGGGGCCAAAACTAAAAGAAAAAAAGTGTTCATATTCAATATCACCTACACTTTCAAAGAAAAAAATTATCCCATTTTGAGTTTAGCTATTAAATTTAAGAAAAATTCTTACTTTTCAGTAGCAGTGGAAGTTGATGTCTCACAACCTAGCAATTAGGATACAGTACTAAAGAATTTAGAGACAAATCTCATCCTTGAGAAGGAAAAAATACAGTATTAAAGTAAGGAGGGGGGAAGTGATTGTCTAAAAAGATAGCAAAGGGAAAGAAAGGTGAAATCTATGAAAGAGAAAAATAGTTACAATCTATTTTCTTAAAAGGCAGTTAAAGTGGAACTGATAATGCATAATTATCTAATGGTCATAATAATATCTTTCCAGGTAAAAGCTGGAAAACTAATAAAGTCTGTCGTATGTCCAGGGTGCACACTTCAGGATCATCAAGAAAGACCTGTGTGCATAATTGCTTTGAAAGAAATTCATGTGAACTATCATCTGTTCTGAATGTCTAGCCCTTGAAAAATAATCATAAACACAGTGACAGACAGAAAACCCAAAGGAGGTCAAATAACATTTCTATAAAACACATCTATAAAAGGTTTTCATTTCAGCCTTTACAAGGACTCGGCATACATAACCTGGAGGGGATAGGACGTGCTTACTTCCAAGCAGGTGTCTCAGAAAAGATATTTAGTTTCCCCAGCAAAACAAAACTTCCTGGTCATCTCTGGAGAGGCAATTCTTGACTAATAAAAAAGCAAAATACATAACATAAAGAGAATGTGTGAATGAGAAGGGAAAAAATTGATGTTCCCATTCACTCTCTTTTCACACCAAGACTAAAGAAAAACATTTCACTTTACTCAGAATCCAAAGAAAGACATTTATCTCGATGGTACAGATGCTTATCTGTTACATTTTAGTGTCCACCATGTGAACACTTAAGAGTTTAAACAGCATTCACTATGTAGACTTAGAAGCCTTCTAAGAGCAAATGGACTTCTTCTGAATGTTTTGCTTTACATACATATTAACTTCAAAAGCCATTTTATAAGTAGCTTCGATCCTTCCTCTGCTCCCTCACAAACTAGAAAGTGATGTAAAATGTACACATCAAAGAATCAAATCTAATCTAATTGCAGGAACATGGTATTATCAGTAATTTTTATTTTGGACATTCAAAAACGTATGTAATAGCATCTCACTATGATTTTAATCTGCAATTTCTTAACTACTAAAATGGTGTTC